>NW_009700691.1:39538-153011 GCF_000703405.1 Apaloderma vittatum | reverse complement strand
ATTCCTGCTTTAATGGAGAAACAAAGTGTGGAAGCTTTTGCTTTGCACCACGGTTGCACTAAAAGGAGCAGCATGCTTGAACAGATTATAAATCTGACGTTATTTTCTTTTTCTCTGCATGTTTGCAGCATTATTTTAGCATTAAGAAAAATCAACACACATGTAGATAACAGCATCCACGCAGCAATATGGCATAGTTGTTATTCTTCTTACAAGCATCCAATTTAATTTTATCACCAAATACGCAGTAGAAATCCCTTCATTCTACTCCTTATTGATTTTAACCTCAGTTTAGAGCTAAGAATTTTGAGCTCACTGCAGAGGAAATCATGACCAGTAGAGACACATGGGGGGATACAGCACATGAGTCCTTGTCATGTCAAGACTGTCAGATTTTTTCTTCTCCACCTGAAGCACCCATGTGATGCCACAGAGCTTCACTGTCATTTCTTCTCTGAGCTACTGAGCAACATTATAATGAAGTTACACAGACAGGAACATAGACATAATATAACTTGCCCATACAGCCACATAAATAGAGTTTATCTTGTGTATTAATTTTTATAAGAAATAGGGATATGCATGGCCTATTTGGTTACACGAGCAAATCCGTGCCCGGAAAGATGATGTTCTCATTAAGTAAAGCTGTAAGCCCAAATCTTATCTAAAGTGCTGTTTACTTTGCTGGCGGAACAGCCAGCGTGCTACAGAGCATAAATCTTCCACTATTGCCACTCAAACCAAGAGCATCCCATAGCAAACTCTGAAAGCTTTTAAAAAAATAAATAATAAATCAGTAAGAGAACACATACTAATAATCAATAACTGATTAATTTAGCTAAGATTCTAAACCAACATTTTTAGATGGAATAAGTTTTTTGTTATCACACCACTTCTCTCTAGTATTTTACCTACTCTCAGAGAACACCGAATATTGTAAAACTTTATCCTTACCTGAATTTTTACCAGTACTTGCTTTTTATAGTGAACTACACTTTGGAAACTCTAAATAGTAGTTAAAAATAACCTCTTTGCTATCATCCTGTTTCCACTACTTCCATTTATAACCAATACCACACTGCATTTATGCATGAATCTGTTCTTATTTCAAAACCTGTCTGAAGCCTGGTTTTCCTCATGGCTCTTTGTCAAATGTCACTGGGCTCTTGGAACGGCTTTGGTCCGCTCAGCCAGGTCAGGGGGAAATTCTCTACATCAAGCAGGCACTTTTATCCCTGGGCAAGTAAGTGTCCCGTGCCAAACCTTTGTGTGGTGACCCACCTGAACTACTGCACCCTCCACACCTTCTCATCACTTAAGAGCCCACCCTGCTTCCAGGAAAGCACTGGTAGGACTATCCGCTGCCTTACAGCCACACTGAGCCCACAGGGCAGCAATTCATTGCCTCCTATCACAGCTTACTGGTACTGCTAGCTCAATTGATGCACGGTGTTTTCGGTTTTTCCTTATTTTTTTTAAAGGTTGACTTTTGTTGACAGTGCCAAGCGTCTGGAGACGTTTCAGGAGATAGCCTTGAGAACCTTAGGAAAGCTAAGAGTGCTGTGTTAGGGATTATTTTCACGACACGGATCAAGTTAAGAGTTTCCAACCTCTGCATTCATCTCTGGGGTTTTGAAGCATCGGTAAAAATTTGGATAAATCTGTTATTGCAAAAATTTTTGTCCTAGTTCACAACTAAAAAGCGTCCTGAAAATTAACATTGTGAAGCACCTTGTGGTCATTCTTTAATAAAGGGAGAGGGAAAGGCTGAGAATAAGCTAAGAAACCAAAATAGTTCATATCAACTTGCTGCATTAAGCCCTTGCTTACGTGAGGACAGATCCTGTTCTGATTTGGGCACCAACAGGAAAAGGCTGTTTTCTCCAACTCATCTAATAAAAGCCAAGGATGGAATGACATTTCCTGTAGATTATAATTTTGCCAGTAAATTGGAAGCTGGTTCATGTTCACAGTCACCAGGGCATTCGAGTTCTTTCTTAACGCTAAGTTTATGCTTAAGATCTGTTTGAACTCACTTAAGCTGATCACTTTAACAAATGCTAAAATGGGACTGCACTGAATACCAGTAGGCACATACATAACTAAAAAAAAGCCTTCTGAGTCTAATAAACACAGCTGACGCTATTACTCATTGTTCACATTTGAGGGTAAGGACTCCTGCTCTAATTAAAGTGAGTGAAGACATCTGAATGCTCACACATTATAGCAGTGAGCACAGTACAAAACAAGAAATTAAGTCATAATGTGAGTCAGAAAACCACATGCAGAGCTGGATTAAAACTATGGAAAAATCATGACAAATTAGTTGAAATTCATCACGAAAATGTTATCTGCTGGTTCAAAATCAAACATTTTGACAAAGTTTAAGAAAACAACGCTTCCTTCATTCTTAGCATCTCTTCTCTTGCATCTTCAGAAACTTTGCTTATCACAGTTTTCCACAGTCATGTTTCAGTTGTGGCTAGTGAACACTTAATATCATTTATAGTATTCTTGTCCCTCAATGCAGAAAATATGCACAGTTCTTAAGGGGTCAAAGGAGACCCAGCACTAGAGGACCACATCTTGCAGCGTTTACTCATAACCATCGCTCTTACTACCATGTCCCTTGTCCCACTGTGATAATTGGGGTCTGCAGGTCTTCCCCAAGAGTGCGCTCAGCACAGGAAAATATGAGGTTTCACACAATAGCCTGGGAACCTGTAACAATCACTGTTGATAAAAGCAGCACGGAAAGTGAGGACCGTGCATTCATCCAAACAAGACAGCTTTGAACATGAACTCGGAACTGTGATTAATACAATAAATTAGGAGTAGATCATAATCTGCACATCCACAATTACATCGAATCTGAGAAAAAAAAATAAGGTGAATAGCATTTCCACTTCTCTTTGGAGCTTCAGAAAGAGGTGTATTCCTTCCATCTCTATCTGCAACTGTCAAGCTCCCGTGCAAACTGAGATGAGAAACTCCTGCTCTTTCTGCATGCATACAAAGAAAGTACCCAATATCCATAGGTCTCTGCTTTGAGGACATATTTTTAGTACAGATCGAATGAAAAAAAATGACACATTTGCATACTTCCCCCAGCAACCACTTCTGCATTAGATCAGTCCTTGGCAAAGAGTGAAATCATAGCGAGGCTCGGCATGGAGCTGCAGATAAAGCAAACAAACCCCATCCTGCTGCTGCCGCTGTTCACATCTGAGCTGCTGGTAACAGGAGACCCGGGACACATCTTGCTGTTGGTTATTCTGCATTATCCGGGATAAGCCCCGGAGCCAGCATGGTAACCCTGGATTTGCAGAGCTTTGATCTAATGTCACAACAGGCGCAAGCAGCGAGTCAGGCCCCATCGGCGGCAGAATTTGACCCAGCCAGGGTCTGCTGCATTCAGTGGAAAAACACCCATTGGCTTCACTGGAAGCTCGTTCAGCATTTCTGTCCCAGCAGGGGAAAAAAGCTCAAAAGGTCACACAGAGAAAATATAAAGGGGAAATTGTTCCAAGGCACAAGGAGCTGCTTCAAATTTTTTTTGTTCAGGCTGGCCTATGAATTTGATTTTTAGCAGAGCAACGCATCTTACCTTAACTAACTAGGCAGGAGCATGATCAGTTTTAAAGAAAACCATGGTTTTGTCTGCAGACAACTCAATATTTTATTGCATCAGGCCCTGTTCTCATACTATTTTTTATTGATCAGAATTCCAGAGGCTATTAAGTTTATTAATTAAATGATAATTTTTTTTCCTGGTGAGTATACAAGGAGATAAATGCCTTGCAAATAAACTCCATGCTTGCAGGCTGAGTCATGTGGTGATTTAGAAGTCATTTATCTTTTTCTCTCCCCCTCAGCAAAAAGTAATCATTGCCACAATGCTCTGCAAGTCTAGTATGGCTGTGAAATGTGCAACAAAAAGAGATATTTTTCATTTCCAGCACAATTATACCAAGCTTTTATGTTACACTAATTTGTAATTGCAATGTTAACAAGAGCATATGGGTAGTTGCTAATCCGTTTAAGCCCAAACTGCCATCCTTCTGAAGTAGGGAGTGGTCTGACCCCACTGGCTGAAGCCAGTCTCTGCAGGAGGCTCAATTCAGATTCAAATATCTCTACTCTTCAGCGACAGACAAGACTGCATGTGCCTGAATTTTCATTGCTGTTCTGGGCCAGGCCTGGGATTGACAGGTGATGCTTTAAAGCCAAGAGTAGCTCTTTGAAGAACTTTCCCCCAGCACAGTGTTTCCTGGGCAGAGCCACTGGAAAGCACACCTGGAAGGGAGAGGAGGGTTTGCAGGAACACATGGAGACACGTTCCGATACAGCAGTGGACGTAGCTCAACAACACGGACAGCGCAATCTAAACAAAGTCTCTAGAGTGCAAATAGTCTGCATGAAGCTCCCACTTCCAAGTAGTTTTAATACGTGGTAGCATAGCTTTTGCTTTATGCGCTTGTAACAGTGAAGCCAAATCCAGTCCAGAATCCCTTATTTTCCTCTTGCTTCATCAACAGTACTTTGACTTTAAAATGCCATCAGGACAAGCTCATAGCGTGCAGGGTTAACAGCTGAAACCCTGGGCAATCAGAGCAACACTGGAAGAGGGGAAAATAATATGAATTGAGAGTAGCCTAAATAATTAATCTGAAGCTGAACTTGTGTCCTGCAATACGACAAACCAGCAGCAGTTGACATAACCTATATGCAACTCTCCATCAACTCCAGCAGCCCACAGGATTTTCAGACCAGGATGGTAGGAGAGCTGGAGGGGTGACATGGGTTCCTCCTGTGCTGAAGCCCAAAGATGTGTTTTGCTATTCCCAGTGAAAGTAGGTGAGAATGCAAATAATACACCCTAGATTTTGTGTTCTTTGTCCTAGTAATTGTGGCTTTTTGTTTCCTCAAGAAGAATACGTAATAATATTCTTAAAAAGTGAAGTGTATTGTATAGCACAGAAATGGATACAGTAGTATACAAGGCAAGAACAGTGACCTCTTGGGCAAAAAAGAGACTTCACTCTAGATATCTTTTCCCTTTTCCTCTGATACGGTTTTGCCCAAGTCAAGACAGACTAAAAAGCTTCAAGATTTGACATTTCTCATCCTTAGACCACCTGCACTTTAAATAAAAAACACCAAGTATTAGTTTCTTTCCTTTAGCATTTACTAATCTCTTAAAAATCACAGCATTATTTCCCACTCATGGTACCCATGGTTTTGGGCTGGCTGAACTAGCTTGGCCTAAGATAGGCTGGTTTGTGATACCTTGTTCAAAGCCAGCACAACAACAGCCACATTCTCCTATGTTGCTCTACTGGTTTGGGACTGGAAGAGGTGCTTAGCAGAAAGAATCATAAGGGGGCAACAGCAGCAAGGGCAGTGTTACAAGAATATATTTTAAAATAAACGGCATGGGAATATAGGGTAAGACTTCTAATTTTTCATCCCTCTTTCTGCAAGCAAGCAGCTGCCACAGCACCAGCCTGCAGGTGGTTAAAGGACATCTGCAGTTCCTTGGGGGACCGTGGATGTTGTTCCAATAACGTTTGACAGTAAGCTCAGGAGACCTTACTGACATCTTCCAGCTAGAAAGTAGGGCATGGCGTTAGCAGCATGCACATGTACGCTACATACAAGTCCTTTGGCCTTAAGCACAGAGACCACGTTCTCCACAAATGCCATCACGCCCCTGTCAGCAGCACATGGGTCAGACAGCCCCATGCACTCCAAACCAGGCTGCTTCCCTTGCCGCAGCTCAGGGGTGTTACTGCCACAGCCCATCCCGCTCTCCAGAGCTGTTTACTTACTGCTCCAAGTTAACAGCTGACACAGATTAAAAGAACCATAAAGCGTTTAAGGAAATCAAGACGGTGAATGTCCTGTGACAGCTACACTAAGAAACCACAATGCTGCACTGAGTGCTAGTTTGTCAACCTTTGCTACTTACGCAATTCACAGCCAATTTAATTAAAAATATAACAGATCTGAAAGCTGCTAAAAAGCTTGCAATGACTATCAGTCATTTGATAATGGTAGGAAAGAGCAATTAGAAGTGAACTGTAAAAAAACTTTTTCAAGATTGAATAACAGGGGCATTACAGTTCCAGCCATTAATGTCACAGTTTTAAAAAAATTAGCTGTCCAACTCGACCTGAAAACTAAGCATTTTTATCTCACACATGCATTTACAATCAGAATATGTTTGTAAAAGGTATAGTAAATTTCACGGTTATGAGCTGCACATTTTGCATTCTGAACAATAAAACTGCCTCTGCTGACTCACTTCATCATTTAGTTGATTTAATACAGAACTTTTTCCTTCCCTTTTCTGCTTGTTGCTAAGATGAATGCTCTGCATTCATTACTAATCAAATACGACATCAAATGTAATATTGTTGCACAGACTAACTCCTTTTATTACCAACACCCTCGTGTTTAAATTATTCCCTTTATATAGTTGTCTCTTGTTACGCTAGTTCAGGTCATGAAGAAAGTTCTGACGGCATCATCTTGGACAAAGAATGTCAAAATTCAGTAAAAAAGCCTAGAATCCACAGATACTGCTGTCACCATTAAAACAAAATCATGTTTAGCCATCTCCCCAAACCTTCGGGCTTGCCATCATGGGATAGTGCTGGGACAGAATCCTGCTACTTAAATACTGAACACTTAAATACCAATTGCCTCAACTTTGGGACATGGATTGGTCCCAGAAAGTCTGCACAGCCCTGCAGGTCTCCCTGCAAAGAGAAGGTACCCACTAGATCAAAGTCAAACCTTCACAAGTCGTGCAATCCTGCAGGTGCTGGGAGACCTCTGAGCTTTCAGAGGTTTGAAAAGGTGGAGGTTTTCAGTCCCACGAACGTACAACTGGGAAGTCAGAACAGTATTAGGGGTGTTATTTGACTGATCAGAATTCCGAAAAAAATCAAATTTTCAATTTAATTCTGACTTGAACAAAGCCAGAGGTATTTGCTTTATGAGATACATTTCTCAAATCTGACTTCTGACTTGAGGACCTCAAATTACGTGCAAAGAGGCATGTAGCTGAGGTTCAGAGCAGCTCAGGTGTTGTGCCCACAGCCAAGTGTCAGCACACAAGCACAAACCCGCAGATGTAAAAGGAAGCCTGCCCTCCCGTGAGCCAGGATAGCCAGATGCAAAGTCCTCCTGGTGAGAGCTCAAATTTTCAAAATTGTCAAAAACACAAACCAAAGGAAAAAAAGAAGAAAACAGTAGCTTCTTTTGATCACAGAGCTCCAAGGATGGAGATTTTTATAAATACTGTAATATATACAAAGTGTGTGTTTATACATATACACATACATATATACAAAACCAGACAGATACGCAAATTTGTATTTATATGAAAAACAAGAGCTAATAAACCTTGTTCTGGAGACTAACCCCTGTTCATAACTACACTCTGTTTTGAAACTAATTTTATATATCTTACCACAGAAAATTTTTCTGTTTAAAAATAGCCCAAATTACTTCCTTTATTGAAGTGTTGCAAAGTTAGAATATTTATATGTATAGCAGCAGATGCTGCTGTATCTCTGTATAATACACTACAACTTTGTATCATATACTGCCTTTCATACCAAGTGTATTCCCAAACACTGAACAGAATTAAATACAAAGAAGCAGGGGATGCAAGCAGCACACAGTATAAATTATAGAAACCAGTGGTGTATGTACGATGACACTGTATGATGAATAAATTAAGGCACTGAGCCATAAGGCCAACAAAAGAGTGAGAAAAAAATTAAGAGGCATATGCAGATGAGAAAATTTACTTTAAAAAAAAAAAAGTTGAAGAGATGGAGAGTTGATGAGGCAGAAAGATACATGGAGGATGCTCCAGATGGTGGAAACAACAGCAAAGGTTCCTATGCTAGAGTGGCAAGACTACGTGCAAAGCAGCATGGGGTGCTTGCAAAGTCTGCAAAAAAACAGCATGCAAAAGGGCTGGATGCATTGCTGATACAAGCCACTGATTTTGAAAATAAGGGACCTTGAGAAGACTGAAGAATTTGTTCTGAGCGTGGTCATACTACTTAAAGTACAGACAAAGGCACCTGAGACTATGGCTGTGAAAGTGTCCTTTCAGCTCCAGCCCTTGAAGAGCCTCTATCACCCTGTCAGGGTGATTTGCAGACACCAGGGTCAAAAGGGATGGTACGGCCAAGGAGACTGACAACCACTAATTAACAACTGGGACAGACAGACATCTACACAAATCCATGCAATGAGTAAACACGCACACAAGGAATTCTTTATCTATAGCACAAACACTGCATCAATAAGCGTATACTCAAATGTATGGTTGACATGACATCTCCCAGTACAGGCTAGATATAGGCTACAACATATATTCTCCTTATGGGCTCCACATATTTTATGTACAGTGTATAGAAGTGAATCCCTACAAATATCATACTATCTGAATAGATTTTAGCACAGACTGAAATGATGTTCTAGTACTACCATATTGTTTAGTATTTTGAAAGCCTGTGCTATGCTACACTGTTTTAAAAAATATTAATAAACAAATATTAAGTAATCACAAATTTAGTTCTTGGGCCTGAAGCTATGATACACAAGTGGCAAACTGGCATAGATGTGTTGGCCAGGATTTACTCAGCTCTGAACTAAGTGGCAAAAGTGAGGATAGTGCTGCTTGAAATCACTAAGCATACGTATTTGTGAATCCATCTCACTCTGAAGTTGTCAGTGTGAGAACAGTGCTGAAAATAAACATCCCTCTGTCGACCCTCACTAACAAGCCTGCATAACCTTCAGGTTTTCAGACTAGCAAGGTCTAGTGCTCACACATAACTTCCACAGTGGCATTTTCAAGCCAAGAACAGCAGCAATGACACATTTAAATCTTGCTCATCTCCATCCCATAAGCAGCTTAATTTCCTTGCCCATCATCTGCAGCCTCTGCCAGTCCACTCCCAAGAAGACTCTGGTATATCAAAACAAGGTTTAGATATAATGCTTGTACATGTGGTCTTGCAAACCTCAGAAGACCAAAAAAATATAAATGGTGTGCTTAACATTCATCAGACAGATTCAATAAAGCTGTAAATGAAAAGCCTAGGAATAAAGCTAAATTAAGCAGCAAGTGGTTATAAGATCAAGACCTAAACCACTAGCTCCTGCAACACGGAATCAGTCACTCTGGCACATCTGGGCATTCAGTGGCCAGAAATGAGCTCGAGTCTTATGCAGAAACCCAGTAAATAACCTACAGGTAATTCAAAGGCCCTCGGGAGGGCACACAGAAAGAGCCCAAGTCACTTACTGAATTAGTGGTGGGACTCTCTGTGGTGGCTGAACATCCATCTCTCTGGTGTCAGCAATGGAAGGCAGTAACTGTAAGCTATCCAGTGCACCCAAAGAAAACAGCACGCAAAGAATGGTAGCAATAAAGATTCACTTTCCTGGCTACCTCCTTTCAGATTTTGAACTCGGGCATTTCACTTTAAACAACTGATGCTTTAGACATCCTGGCATTATCACCTGTAGGCAGCCAACTCAGAAAAGCAAGTAAAAAAACTCATAAACATTGTAGTTTAGGTACTTATTTTATGCTCGGTTTTGACGACGAAGGGTCATTACAAAGAGCTTGTGTTACACAAATGCTGTACGATGTGCTACTGGGTCATACTCATATCAACATGACAGTCCAGAATATGAGATGCAATATGAATGGATGCACTAGAAAGCAACAAATCAAACATAAGTAATCAGTCTTCAGGTTAAAGACAGGACAGGGCTGGTTTATACAAAATAGCCCTTGGAAAAATAGTTACATTATTCAACTATAACCTAACTTGGCATTTAAACTTCAGTTGGCTATTAACATTAAGATACCACTGATTTGTTTTGCTTTTACTTTTCAAATAAAATTCTCATTAGTGGACCACTGGGTTGAAGATGTAACAGCACAGTTCTTTAAAGAGCACACAAGTGTCATGCGTGTCCAATGCCTGTACAATATAAATACAGAACAACCTCATGACCAGAAGAATTGTATGTTTTCATAATGAATTTAGGATACTGTCAGTCACAACCCTTTGCCTGGAACATCATGCTGAGATACCAGCTGAGATCCCTATACTGAACTTGGACTGTCAGAGCAGTGCAGATCCAAACTCTTTGAAAAGCATTAGGTCTTCCATTGAGTCACAGGAAAGAATGCAATGGGGTTCCTTAGGAAACTCAGAGTAATCTCTGTCCAAAACTACAGAAAAAACCCCACACCATTATATTTATCAAATCTAAAAGCAAGTTACAAAAAAAATCATGGCTAGGTAAACGCATGATTTAGGGAAAAATAAATCATCAACCACAAATGGTAGGTAACCTAGCTGCATTTATTCAATCTGATTGAGCAGAAAAAGCATTATTAAAAGAATTAGCACATCCCATTCTGAGATTTATTTGAATGGAACCAACTGGTGGGTGAGATCATGTAAGAATTGATTTTTCTGCCTTACTTAAAAAATAAGGTTGTGTAGAGACTAAAAATCATTATCTGAGGTGTCCAGAAAGTCTTAAGTAAAACTAAATCATACATACAGTTTACCCAGTGCATGCGTACATCTGATCAAGGGATGGTAAAATTTGTAATGGAAAAATTACTAAATACTTTTTATTTTAAAATGCAAGTATATCATATTTTGAAGACACTGGGACTAACATTTACCAACTAGGTCAATAAAAATTGCTGTAGCCAAGAGCTCTATTATAAGTCCATAATGTTACATTAACAGAGGAAAACTAATAGAGTTCTTTTGGAAGTTCTCCATTAAATTAATATTGTAGAATTTTAGTGGATGCTTTCAATAGTTTAAATAGACATTTTTATTAACAGACTTAATATCAGAATTAAAACAAAATCGTTACTTTCTCTAAGAAGTATTTACATTCCGGGCATTTTAATGGAGTTTATTCTTAGAATTTAGAAACAACGCTCATTATTCAACATTGTGAAGTGGGAATTGGCTATCTGGCATCCACAGACAGAAGATCTGCCAACTTGCAGCTACTGTAGCACTTACTCGGAGCCTCTCTGTCTAAACCACTTTGCATGGCAGCCATCCAGGTCCTCAACCTGCAATACAATCCACCTCCTTGTCAAGAGACCTCCTTGTTGGGAAGCATTAAACTCATCCAGCAACCACGTAACAAAAAATGGAAAAAAAATATAAAATCTGAGTAATCCACAAGGCAGATAACTGTAAGAAAAGTACCGTATCAGATACCTGGTTACATGTTTCTCCAGGCATTCACCACTTGCATTCAATTATGCCCTTGGTTTATCCCGGGTTATGCCGTATTCCTTATTTCTGTGAGTAACAGCTTACTGATGGTCTATGCACATGTGCAACTGTATGAAATCTCTGCATTTCAACCGGACTGACTCCTTGCTTGTAGGGTTAAAACACCCACCAGGCAATGCAGATGAGCTCAGTTGGAGCCTTAGAGCATTGTCATGCAGACAGCATTCAAGGTTCTGGAAATGCAAGGAAATGCAAATTCAAGGTCCTGTAAAAACAAGCACAGCACTGGAGGCAAGTTTTGGGCAAACTCTTCCCGCTCTTGTGACAGTAAGGGGTGATGCAGAAAGCACCATGCACCTTGCATAGCTGGAGAAAACCCAGACTCACAGGCAAACTTGATTTAGTCACCATCCTTAACTGTGTTGCTGGGCAGAAAAAAAATTACAACACAGCTACATTGGCCAAAAGCAGCTGTGGAACCTATGCCTGGAGCTAAAACCCACAGAACCACAGACAAATTTAGCTTTCAGCTCACACAGGCATTTCTTGGGGGGGTTATGGAGGAAAGGAAAGCCCTGACACGACAGAAGGGTACTGAAGTAAGTTTACCTTCCTCTTGACCTCTGTAGGCTTCCGATTCTGTTCCTAAATGAACAAGCTGATGAATTTCTGATGAAGCCATTGTATATTTAATATCAAATTACTGTGCACAGGCAACTGAAATTAATGCTTTTGGAGTTTTATTGCCCTATGAACATTATCACCAGTCTTAGGTAAGAAGAGTATGTTTTCTTGACATATAAAATGCAGTAGCAGCACCGGTTTTGTACATAGAATTCATAGAATGGCCTAGGCTGGAAGGGACCTTAGAGATCATTTAATCCAACCTCCCTGTCGTGGGCAGGGACGCCTCTCAACCAGATCAGGCAACAAACACATGGGGACCGAACAGGGATCGAACCCACAACCTTGGTGTTATCAGCACAACGCATGCACATGCCTTCCAAAGTGATCCAAAATTCACATCGCACCCATCACACAGGGGCGAGGGGAAGGAGAATGCTGTCTGGGCCAACACACCCGGCCATGAGACCCAAAACAGCTCCCAGGCTGGGCACCATGAAAAGTTTTGACATCTCCTCATGCCATCCAAATGCTGACTTACCCCAACGAAAACAGCAGATTACACAAAAGTTATTTGTCATCATGTAATTGATAGCAATAACCAGATTTTGCTTCATGTGACTGAAGTCAGGTTGGAACAGATATTGGTGGAGGTATAATATCCCACCATACTTGCTGCCAGCATTGAAGATTTCCTCCCCTCCCCTTCAACATGCCCTGCCTAGGAATTAAAGCCCTTCCACAGAAATGAGCAGGTAACATTCAGAGAACAGACCAGAGCAATGGAAACTATTTCAGCCGTTACCTCACCAGACATTTTGAAGGACTAGATCCAAAGGCCATAAATGCACGAGGAAATTTTTCATAGTCTATAATGAGGTTTGTATCAGGCTCCAGGTCCCAAGCAGCCATCCCTAGTTTTGGTATTCATATTTGCTAAAATCACAAAATGTCCTTTCATTTCATAGAATCTTATCAGAAAATTGATCTTTTTATATATAAGTCTTCAGCCAAGGTAAAGTCCTTTCAGTAGTTTTATGGCTTCCTATCATTCTTTTCAAAACTCTCAGGAAACTGGAAAATATGCTGATACTGTTTCTATGTTAAAAAGAATGGTTAAATAAAAGAAAAATATAGTTCTCAAGTGTTTCCAAATATCCAGCCTTTTGTAGTTTCTTTGGAAAAAATGGCAAAAATTAATATCAAATAGGTAAAAAAAATCAGAATGACACAACTATTTATAAAAGTACCTATCTGAACATTATCTCGCTCAGTTTCCTATTTATAAGGCCTACAGCTGTGCTCTCTCTATGTATTTAAATTAAATTATCTAATGCAAATGTTATATATGAACAGCTCAGCAAGACACTGTATAGTAACAACACACCTTATTCCATGTAAAAGCAGATTGCTAATTCTGGGATTGTAAATGTGTCAGAACACAATTTTATTGCTTTGCAGGTAGCAGAACACCCAATGTTCTCGCTCTCAAATGGTGATTGAGTGATAGCTTTTAATATTGTCTAATGATCACAAACATGTGGAGTCTTGTGTTAACATCTGGTTTATGGGTAAAGTCGTACACAGAAACTACTACAAAACAAATAACCTCCTGCCCTCCAAAAGCTAGAATTAATAGAACAAGCACAAGCTCTTTTATGACTGTCGAAAAAGTAGCAATATTTCTAGGTATGTTTTATGTAGTGTAACTAACCGAACAGATCACTTTGTTCAAAAAGTTTTTGGAAGCCATGAGCTCTAAAGAGGGGAAAACAGTTTGTCAGGAACATTGGAGAAAGTAAACAACCACAAAACTAAATCTCATCATTCTGAGCATGGCGAAGCTTTCACTGCAGACAAGGCAAGCTTTGCCTAAGGACAGCCTTAGCCAGTAATATGTGAAGTCCAGGTAAGCTCAAGAACTCCTGAAGGTAGAAATAAAAATAGCGTGTTGATTATACCATCCTTACAGCTCATTTTTCAGCAATGAGTATCACACAACAAATAAAGCCTCAAGGACTACTAGAAGTGTCCATAGTTAGTCAGAGCTACATTTTACTTACAGATCTCCTTCTACAAAAATGCACTGAACAGGCTCTAATGTGGACTTCCCAGTCTTTCCACATTTATTCCAGTATCAAAAGTTGCACTACTGTATGTTTTCCTTTGAACTATTTTTCTTTGCCTTTTTTTTTCCTGTGGTGTTGGATTTTTTCCTAGATGTCTAGATATTTCCAGATACACGGTCACAGCCCAGAGCCCTGTTAGTGGTATGACTTCCACAGAAGTCATTGCCGCTTGCAAGGCAGAGCAGTAGCTCGGCTCAGGGCTGAGTGCATGAAGTCCTTCACACTTCCAGCATATCTCATCACATACCTCAGGCCAACTTGCACCTCTTGCTGAGTTGTTCTGGAAGGGGGCAGGAAATATCTAAGCCCTGCAGCTGCAGAAACAACTGCAGAGATGAAGAGGAATTTACTGCAAATGTTTAACAGAGCACCAAGGGCATTGTGGCCATTTTGCAGGCATTTAGAGAGAAATCACCTTGCGTCCAAGAAGCTTGTGAAATCCAAACAAAGGATGAGACCACAAATCTACTCTTCTGTAGCACTCGAAGAAAAGGAAATTCTCCTCCGAGTAGACAAGGTTTGTTCATTTGTTTGTTACACATATCCCATATGCACTAAAGATCTCAAGTCAGCAAGAATCTTGCACCTGGGCCAGAGATGCATTAGAAAGATCCATCAAAGCAAGCAAGCTGAGGCACTCCAATGCCACCAGTATGGACTTGGCTAAATGCTATAGAGAGCTACTGTGGGCTTCTCCCAGCCCTCAAGCTTCAGAAAAAAAAACCAAAGTGTGATTAACGTTATGAGTAATATAGAGAACAATCTTCAACATCATTGAAGCTGCCACTAGCCTACCTCTTTACCCAGAAGAAAAGAGCACGACTGCTCTTCCACCTTGGCAGCAAATAGCCCCTACTGCGTTCAGCTTTCCTTGGAGAGCGGATTTCTCAAAATTCCCAAATGCTATAGCTGAGATTTGGATGAAACTCAGCATCTCTGTCCTCTAGACCCTAACATACGTATATATTCCCTTTCACACTCTCACCTCTGTAATTAATTGAAGAGACATATATTTCAACAAACTGGTTAATTGAACAGAGCTAAGTTGCAGAATTTAAGAAATTTGCCACTTTTATATACATAGTAATGAGATCAATTACTTTCAGCTCATGTAGACATATTGGGAACTAATGAGGTACTTAAAACGTGCATGGAGAAAGTCTACTTTCTATTTCCATGCTGTAACTTAGAGCTTGTTAGGGATTTAGCTCTTTATCAGTTTGAGCTATGGCACTTACACTGATAGAAGGCCTGTTAGCTGTGGCTCCCGACTGCATTAGAAAGTCCTTTAATGCAATTTTGTAGTGGCATACATCTCATTATAGTGCAAAAATGGGCAAACACTGAAGACCATGTTGTTGGAAAATACTTTGTCTGAGAACACAGCAAGCCAAAAGCTTATCCTTTGAAGGATAACACCCACCTCACTCATAATTTAGATAAGTAATCCGGAGACCCTTATAATGAGAAAACCTTTATCATTTTCTAAAGCTATTAAAAGAGACCTGTAAAAGGTAAAGTGCCAAATTCTAGAACTGTTATCTTTATGGGTAACTTTTAACAACAAAACACTATTTCTACCCATACAAAACACAGCACTCTTTCTCCCCATACAAAACACAGTGGTAATCTATTTCTTCAAAGAAATTGCACTGAGAGAACATCTACAACACGCTACACTTCATACACTGAGCTCTAGGTTATTACCTGGGAAGCCAATTTTCAGGCAGCGATTTCAACATCTGAGCACAGCCTTGGATACAGCTCCAGGCACATCCAAAGTTTCTCATTAAGTTAGACATGCAATGAAAATCTTGAAAGTTGTTTAAGGGTAAGGGGAAAAGGGATCCAGATATTGTAAAAGTACAAGAAATAACAGAAAGGGGAGAAACCTTTGACTCTGGCGTGGAGAGTTACAGATGAAGTCAGTCCAAGACAGTCTCACCATGCAGCAGGACCCCATGTCTGCTTTCTGTGCAAGCACACTGGCCAGCCCACAGTAAAACTTTAAAGCTTTCGATCTATCACATAAAGCCAGCTTCTTTCTAACTGTAGCTCTGACCATGTTTTCTGCCTATCAGACCCTCTAGACATTTTATTTCCCTGGCCCAGATATTAAATGACACCCTACGTAAGCAAGAGCCCTCGGGCTGTCTTTCAGGTCGGTACAACTCTTCGCAGAGAGACAGGGACTCCTCTTCCACCACAGAGGGAATGCCACTGCACCCATATCCCAGCTTGGCTCCCTGGGGTCACTCAGGATATTAGGGACACCTCTGCAGCATCACTGGGAGCTTCTGATTTCCCAGGTGCACAAGATTTTTTTTTCAGCTCTATCAGTCTAAAGCCTCCCTTTTCATCCTTCAGTTAAAGTGCTTCAGCAACTTAATTTTACTCACGTGTTTGCTGCTCTCTTCTGAAATGCCCACTTACAACAAGACAGCATTCACCAGGACAGCACCCCTTCAAATACCCAGTCAATCCTGAATGTGAGGCTGAAGGCAGGAGCCCCCTCCACTCGGAGCAGAGATTCTCAGACCTTCAGCTTCTAAAAGGAGTGAAGGAGAAAAACCACTTACCCAGCTTTGGCTGAGTGAAACAACCTCCAGGCAGCAGGAGAACAGCAGCAAAACCTGAGGCTGCTGAAGGAGGATTCAAATAGCTGGCTCTGGACCCAGCTATGATCCTGCTGGGTTCACCTGCCTCCAGCACAGACTTGATTACCCAGCCTGGGTGAAAACATGACCCTGTGGTACCAGGTCTGTTGCTATGAAGCAGCAAAGCAGCTTTTTCCCTGCCTCCCTCCAGCCGTGAGTGCATCCCAGGGCTGATGCTCCCTGCCTGTGCCAGAATTGCCTTTGGGTTTCATCAGTCACCTGGGAAAGGAACAGACTCTGCCTCTAACTATCAGGACAAAGCAGCTCCGTGGGACTTTATGAGCTTAGATCTGGGCATCAGGGTTCCCAGTTTACAGTGAGAATTGGAAGCACCTGCTCCTCCTCCCTGGAGGAGATGACAACCTGCAGAATGGGGAGAAGGAGACAGCTACAGGTTACACCTGGCTTTGGTTTTCTTTACACTCGGTTTGCAAACGCTCATATGCTGTATGTTTGGCCTGAATATACTGCTCTGTAGCACTGATCATACATTTGCTTGTCACTACAGTGCCTACAAGTAAATACAGAGAAATAAATAAGAATACTTAGCACTTTAAGCCCATTAAAGCACTGGCAAAGTTTCACATGAGATGGTCTTTAAAGCTTGATGTATGGCAATAAAATTAGTCCAGAAAGAGACAGCTGCATAAAAACAATGTATGTCTTCACATAAAACTGTGAAAAATGTTTTGACTGGCACAGATTTTGAGGTAGGCTTATTTATTGGAGCTATGCTTCAGTAATTTACAAAATACAGAATCTGATAAACAGGAGCGTCAGATGCTTGCAGAGGGGAAGTCCAATGTGCACTCATCTCACATGATGAGTCTGAAATCACATTAAGCTCATATCAAAGATTCATACCCAAGGTATAGAAACTGACAGCTAACAAACTAAAATTAAAAATAAGTAGAGTACCGGGCTGAAAGGTCATCTAAAATATGAAAGGAATATCTAATAACTAAAGATTAATTCTTTTTTAAAAATCTAGGAGCATCAAGTTTGAATTAAAACTAATATACACATACTTTAAGTATGCTTCTGGACTATGTGTGTCAAAACCCACATCCAATCTGTGTCTTTGATCCAGTTAGCAGTAATAGAAAACACTTTCCCTGAGAGCGATGCAAAAGAAAAACAGATTCATGAAAGCCTCTACTCCTTATTTATAGCTTTATACAATTTTTATCTCACATCCTTCTTCCTGTCTGTTAATTGAAAAACAAAATTTATACCTAAGAGCAACAGTGCAATGAGAGATGGTGCCTGTAGTTGGATTTGAGTCTCTAAAGTGAACTGA
Source organism: Apaloderma vittatum (assembly GCF_000703405.1). NCBI lineage: Eukaryota > Metazoa > Chordata > Aves > Trogoniformes > Trogonidae > Apaloderma > Apaloderma vittatum. Next base: position 134,980 of record NW_009700691.1, on the reverse strand, counting down.
CTCACATGAATGATGCAGTGTTCTAGTTTTGGTGTGCTCTTTGCTATCCGGTTAATGATGTTGTGAGACAAAAGCACAGGACCAGCAGCAGTAGGCTTTGCCAGCTCTTTCTTACTTTGTTTTAAAGTGGTGATTATAGTGGATTCAATTCACATAGGCCAAATTAAAATAGGATGTCTTACTCTCTGGAAATGGTAACATGAGACAGAAGCTTCATATTTCCAAAAAAATATTAAAGGTTTGTGTCTTTTGACAAGACCTTAGGCTTAGGAAAATAGCTTGTGTTACCATTTCATATCAGGTAAAAAGATTCAAATAGTCAATGACAATTTGTACTGGTTCTTCATTTACACCTGAACTACCACTGAGCCTTGTCTCGCATGAGGAAGGTCCTATTCAGGCATTCTCTTAGTTGTCCATATAATGAATTCTCATCACAAATTGAAGCCTGTGCAGTCATATGAAAGTCCATTTATGTTCTGATAAGTACATACACGTTAATTCAGATTATACTCCTCTAACTGCACAAATTAACTGTTCTTTGATGAATTTTACAACATCTCATTTCTAAAAGTTTCTCCTGAAAGTACACTGAAAAGGTTGATAGCATGATCAAATGCTACTCTATTCAACATGCTTTGAAGATCATATTTAATTAGAAGTTTTTGCAGTTAGCAGGTATTGTAAGTTTTCCATTCTATGAATTAATAAGATCCTTTTGCATTTATTTACCCTGCCAAACAAGTGTGCACATACCACCTGACCACTATTGTAAGTGGACTATTTCAGCTCAGCAAGGACAATGAGACGTCACTATTATTTGCTATTTTTCTCATGCAAAGGTCTCCTTGTGCCTGAAAGTTTACACCCAGTGTCTGCAGCCTAACCAGGACTCTTGGGACAGAAAAAGAATATGAATTAGCTGATATTTAATGTCACAGTTATTAGTAGTACTCCATGCCTTTGTGCATTTTTTGTCATGAAAAAATGTTAATGTGAGGAGAAACTACCTCGAGTGTCGGGTCCTCTGTGGTGACCGCTGTACACAGCCACGAAGCAGAGAACAGGCACGACACCAACGCATTTCTAAGTCTGCCAGAAGGCACATTTTTCTCATTCAGAAGGGTACAGACAACAGATTAGTATTCCAGGTATTGGTTGATTTTCAGCTCTTCTCTGAAAGCTACACATGCACTTGCACCCCAGAGAGCAATAGAAGAGCAAGACTGTCAAGCTTCATCTTTGTTGCAGACTAATTACAAAACCTAGGAGTCTAGTTTGCAAAACCAGGCTTCCTTTGCTGCCTATCCATCCTATTTTACGCATCTTGACAATATGGGGGATTTTGAGTTTCTGAAACAGCAAACCAAGGCAGTGACAGTATTTGCAGCACGATCAGGAGAAAAAGTTGGAAATGTGTTAAGTTTACCCGCAACTAATTACCTGTTAAAATCACAACCACAACTACTTTGTTGATTTGAACTTTATCTGAGATATAAACATAAAAAGAAGAAAAGATTTAAAAAAACCAAAAAGCAATAAAAAATTGAGGTTTGGTTGTCCTCTCTTGGGACTGGACCTCTCTCTCTACCATTCCAACACAAACATACATGGCTGTGATTGAAAGCCCATTGCTCTCCGAACGATTTGATTACCTCCCAAACACAAGAAGGAAGCATCATTCCTCAAAAACCTGTCTTCCAGACTATACCTGGGGCTTTCACGTCACCATTCATTTAAGGAAGCAACTTATAACATAGCCTGTTCCACAGCAACTTCATATCAAACTCCATTCAGAGAATGGCTCATCTGTAGGTCTGTCTGCTGCCTGAATGCACCCAAGACTGCCTGGAGAGCTAATAACTAGTATAATGATTAGATTTTAATATTCCTGAGCTGCTACTACACTGACCCTTTCACTGGACTGGATTCATCTGTACACTACAGAGCCATTTGTGTATCTACTTGTACGTCCTCAGGCATATTGTGTGCCAATTTGTTCACTGTCTTGGATGTAGTATCTCTTTGGAACACAAAGAGCTAATTATAATTATAAATATAAATAACAATAAAAAGCCTTTTATCCCTCAGGGCAAATTTTCTTTGAACCTACATACACTTAGCATATACACGACCTCCATATCTCAGCTGGAAGAATTACAAATGTATTATTGAGTACTGATAAAACTCTTCAGATTTGTGTATATTTGCTATATTCACATTCAACTGAAGGAAATCTTTTTGGGGGGTTCTGTCTTCCTCCACCAGTGATGTCAATGTAACAGAACCTCGCCACTAAAGGAAACATGAGTCAAATCTCTCATTAGAATTATTTCAGTAAACCCTTCTTTATTGTCCCAGAAAATTCAGGAAGAAGTGAAATTTAATCCACTGCTCAGCTACAACCAACTGTGATGCAACTTCTAATTGACCTTGACATTTGAGAACTTCACAAGATGGCAAATTACTAAGAGGACCCCTAAGTCAATCGGGTTAAGAGAAGTCAAACAGTGAATAGCAAGAAGGGCAACACAGCCAACAGTATGTAAATTAGGAATTGTATTTAAGCCAACATATTGCATTATGCATGAAAAGGTGAGTAATAGCAAATAGTTTTAAGAAATCTGTCTACAATTAATGAATCCTAAATAGCTTTATTAATGTAGGTCAAACTCCATCTTCTTGTGGGAATTTGACATTTACTAATATGCTCTTGTATGAATTATTCAAAGAAGATACATTTAATATATACACAAAATTGTTTTGAGTATGCTCTTCACAAAGGCTGCATTATACTTGTATTACAAAATCTATAGAGACTACTTAATTTCTAATCCAGTAATCATTAATTAAATAATATTTAAATCATACTCTAATATATCTAAATCCAAATGTTATGCAGAAGTCTGCAAAATATTGTTTTATTTGTAGCCTGTAGCACAGTGTCATCAGCCATCACAGAGCAGGTATTCAAATCCTGTCTTTTGTTCTTGTAAAATACAAACCTAGTATCAATTCCCACTGTGAAGAAAAACTATGATTAGTAATTAAATTACAGTGCATTAAACTTACTTAACTTAAGTTCACCAGCTGGGAAAATTCTATGCCTCTGGGCTTAACAATAACTCCTAATCTTGCTGTTGCCTGTACCTATTTTTTAAAGTTGAATTATGATTTTCTTTATTGGAGTTTCATTAAAAATGGTAATGTCATTACTCCTGTTAATGCTTAAAACCAACACCATAATCCTGAATTTTAATTAGTAATTATAATTAATCATTATTTCATTAATGAAATGTTTAGTTGCTAATTGTCTTTGATCACCCCAGTCCCTAGGCTTATAAGCATTTCACAACATTTAATTTCTCACGGTTTCCGATTAAGTGGAACCATCAACCTTACTCACTTTTAACACTTTCATGTGGTGCAGTACTTTGGGCCTTCTACTTACTATTTACACCGGTTCAAGTGGACGGCTTCCAATCCTAATCAGTGTTTCATAACAGAGAAGGAAATGCCTGAGGTATGCAGCAGAAAACACGATATCTGGAAGTAAAATTAGTTCGTTCAGGGCTCTTTTCACTCACTTTGCTGTAACTGTAGCTGTAAATTTTAATTTTCCACTACCCTAACATCACACAAGTCTGGGCTCATCCAGAACCTGACACTGAGCTACGTGAGGAATGGCTGAAACTGGCACCTGTGCTCCCGACAGAGGGAGAGCGGCCACTGGAGCGTCCTCTGGTCTTCATGGGCAGGGGCAGCTGCGCCCTGATTTACGACAACTGGGGTGCTTAGAACTCGTTAGGAGGATCTTGGGCCAGCCTGGTAAGATGCAAAGACAGGTAGATACATTGAAGATGTCATCTACTTTTAGAATACCTGGCTCAACCCTAGGATGACTGCAGGGAGAAACGTGCCAGTGAGCCATCTGGGACTTGCACACCATGAATTCTGACAGACAAAATACAACGTGTGAAATTTTGCAACATGTAACTTACTGAACTACTCTTATAAAAATGTCTACCAGCTCTGTCTTGGGATTAATTAAAACCAGATGCTGGCTAGCCATGGCTGGGATAACAAACTGCCTTTTGCTGTTGTCAGAGGGCTGGAACTCCATTTTGGTCAAGAACCAAAGAATTCAAATTAAATGTCTTAGTTTATCTGTGTGTGCTCTAAGAAAACTAACTTCTCACCATCTGCACTGAATTTGGGCAAAACTGCGGGGGACTACAAATCCCTCTAGGCCAGGACCCGTCTCCATCACTGACCAGTAGCGGGTCCCAGGGAAAGCACAGAATACCAGGTTGAACATACGTCAATACTTCCCCAGGCTCTTCTCCCACTCTGGATTTCCTGACCTACGCTTCTTTTGTAAGTTGCTCATAAAAGCCTAAAACTGACTAATAGTTATTATACGTATACTACAGACATGAATATTATGCATTAGACAAGGTCCTGAGTGCAACAAAAGCAAGTTTTAGAGATGATCGCAAGTCACGGTGATAATTGTTTTTTGAAGCTACGAGGCTGTAAAACAATTGGCTCCCTGACGAACAAATATATCACTGCTAACACTAATATATTAACCTTTAATTTATAAATGGAACTCAGTATGGAGTGTGGCCAATTTGATCTGCAAAAGGGGCTGTGAATCTTACAAGGAATGACTGATACTCTGAGTCACCACTCCCCGAGTTAAGGTTCGCAGGCTACTGACAGCCTGGGCAGCCTGTGCTGGAAAACTTATCTGCTCCACAGACACATAAAATGCCTTTTTGGAGTATTTTTAATGCAATGTTTTCAAGGCTACATCCTATCCCTAAGAAATTATGAGAACTGCCACGTGCTGGGCCAAAAGGCTGGAAAGCTGGAGTTCTGGGTTTATGCTGGCATCGTTGTAATGCCAAGCCAATATTCACTGCGTAAAATCTTGGGAATTCAAAATAAGAAATAACTGGAGGTTTTGGTGAAAATCTGGTATTTCTGTTTCTGCACAGATCTTCGTATTCTAGAAGAAGCAAAACAACAGAAATAAACATTTTTAAGCCTGTTTATTTTTTTGGTACAACGATGGAATAGTATACCTTAAAGTTACCTAAGTGTCTACTTATTTGGTGAATATGCATCCACTGAGCATTCTCAGTTAGGGAAATACTTCTGTAAATTATTTTCTGCATATTTTACACTGACTAATCTTTAATATGCCTATGTTACAATGAAGCACAAAGGACATATTTTCTCCTTTTCAGAACATGATGCCATTTGATGACCACCCAAGAGACTGTCAGTGAAAATGTCCAGAAATATGGTGGGATTTACATATAAAGAAAGGCTGGATTTTGAAAAGAGCACATTGTGCTCAGAGAGGCGCCTCCATCAGTCGGTGCTTGAGACCATTGGCACAAGTCGAAGTTGGAATATTTGTCTTAGGGCTGAAGGTTCAGAATACAGATCTCAGCTCCAATGCACTCAGGGACAAGAACTACATGACACACAGTAACAGAAAAGAGACTTCCTCATGGTTCACCATCTGGATATTACCTAATTATTAATTAGGAGACAGAAGATACAAAGGAAGCTATCTCTCCTTAAGGTGTGATCTGTCCCTAGGAATACCCAACACCACACACAGCCAAAACCATGATATTTGCAGACAACGGCATTTAATTGAGATTTGTACCATATTTTCTTGGCTGCACAGGAAATAAACATGCAGAAAGCCAGGAGCATTTTTCTCTGTTGTGGTGGCTGAAGGATGAGAGAAGTACTTTTCTACCTCTAAGAGAAACTGCGATGCTGTGCTCCATATAATGTTATGTTACTAATGTAGTACTTGATTCAGTGAGAGAAATTCTTAAAAGATCATTTTGAAGCAGATGGGGGATCAATAGTTTCCTGTACAGGCTGTACTCTCTATAGACCAAATAGTATTCATACATCTGAAGTTTAGCAGATGGTGTTTTTGCATTAATTTTCTAAACTACCAACTGTAGGATACTCTGTTTTCAGAAAACCCGCTGCCTTAAGGCTTGAATTTTTAAAAGGATTTCAAATGTTTTCATGTGTTGTAAGCACACCTCTTCCTCAGGTTTTCTCTCCCAAAGGTGCCATTCTTGTTTTGCATCTCAAAAAAATGCATTGGCAACAGACTCAGACGCGCGGCTTCATGCTGTCTTTAGAACAGGAGGGTGGATTATGGCAGCAGCATTTCACCAGAGGGTTTTTGCTCTGCTCTGGCCACCGAGCCATCCCCTCTGCCATCACCCTGCTTTGCCGCTCAGAAGGAAGGAAACCAAACTGGTGGTTGGAAAGTACAAAACCCCATTCAACGTGCTTGCAAGATGCCAAGAATCATTTGCTTCTGCTTCAGTCTCCAAAGCCCTCTCCACACTCGGAGCACCTGTTTACATCTATCTGCACTTCTTCCTCTGATTTAAATTATTTATGTAAACAACAGAAAACTTGAGGAATTACGAGAAGGCATAGCACCTCTGAATATTTTGAAGATACTGGATTCTTCTTTTCTGGCCAGCTATCACAAGTGACACTTTTGATATAAGTACATATATCAGGGCAGAAAAAGTTGCATGAAGGTCACTGTCTCACAGATTTGTTGAGAGTTCCTAAAGAATCCCCCAAAACTGAGAGGTCTTTGATCCACACCAAAGTGGGAGAAAAGGAAAACTTCAAAGAAGAATAAAAATCCTCCTACTTTGCACCTGCTTTGACTGCAGTCAGCGTGTATTATTTATCATCCTCACCTCACTTCTGCACTGCTCTAAGCATGCCGAAGTCATTCAATTTAGCTTTTCAGTTTGGTCAGCCTGCCAGGAAGAAGTAATCTTGCCTTCACCTTCCCTAGCCTCTTCTGAACATAAATATAGTGTGACTGCTAATTTGTTGATTTATACAAGGTTTAATCCACTAGAGTCATAAAATATTAAAGGAATCTTTCTTCGGTAAATTTACAGCTAAATAAAATCGTAGCTCTCAAGACTTGCAAGAAACTAGAGTGACATTTTATTTGCTTGAAATGCATTTTCTGATTCAGTGAGGTGGACTGACATGGGCAGCTTGGCTATTTAAACCACAGTGTACGCAGTGTGCTTGGGTGTTAGCTTCCAGAGAGAGAATTTTTTTTTCCTTATTTCACAGAACAATGCAGCTAATGCCTTCATCTCATCTTTTACTGTTACTACTAAATAATTGTAATGCAAGAACAGATAGTTTCCACTGTAATTAATGAGAAATAATTAAGAGAAAACCCTGAATTAGTGCAAGATGAAAGCTTGGCTGGCTTTGGTTGAAAATACATCCCCCTGAAAAACTCTGAAATAAGATCTCTCCTTCCTCCTCCCAATTAACAACTAATGGAGTTGGTACCCACGCTTATTGCAAAGTGAAGACTACAATGTAAATACCCTAAAGAGTGATTAAAGGAGATTATGTTTTCTACAGCGTATTTCCAAACACAACTTCTATCAGTGTATCACTCTGTGACCACCAACACTCTAGGAAGTACATCAGGAAGAAAAAAAAAATTTCATCTCTTGTACATTTCAGAGGGAGGTCAGACAAGGCACAGGAGAAAATATTTCATTTTAAAACTATTAATTCTAGCCCAAGCGTGATACTGTCCATTTTTATTTCCATGCTTTATTTTGTTTTTCATCAAGGGTCAGGCTTCCATTTTGTTTTCCTGAGTATGTTAGAGCGCTTTTAGTTGTGTAAACTGGATTTCCATTACACAGGGCTATAGGTAACCACTGTTTAAAAAGAAAGAAAAAAAATGGAGCTATACTTGTTTGGAGCAAGAGAGTATGGGGCAATGGCCTATAGATTTTAACTTCCTACTAAGAAGAATGGACCATCAGATGTCATTTGCAAAATCCAGAATTCTTCCTATATGAGTGGCCTGCATACTTTTGGCTATTTCTCTACTGGAAATGTTTGTTTGGATACTTGCTGTGAGTTCTGTAAGGCAACAGAAGTTGTGAGTAACTGGCATGTTTGAAGATTCAGTCCCTTACCTAAATGCCTAAAAATAAGATTAGAGAATGACCTATATTAGTTTTGTTGCAACAGATTATTCAAGTGTATTGGAAAACTTTCAGAGAGCATGAGCTCAACAAACATTAAAATATGCAGATTATCAATGGGAAAACTAAAAGCTTCCATTTTAAAGATATTTATTGAAGTGTCTACTTTTTAAAATGGTTATTTTCAATAATATGTGACGTTCCTACTAGAATAAAATCTTTTTATAACAAGTATGTTTTAGCCTGAAATCAGAGTTGTTCCTTAGCGTGGTTTGGAGGTCTTTAGTGACAAAGTTAAAAATAGTAAAGATTTTAAATTTCCACGTGTGGTTTCTAGATACAGTCATAGCGTGGCTTTGCTGATGTTCAGCCTACAAGGTAAAACACATAGTCCTTAAAGAAGAGCAATTAACCTACAAATCCTATATTTTCTACACAGTTTTCAGAATGTGGCAGTTTCTGAATAACCAAACTCCGCACTATCGCAGAAAAGCTATTCAAAGTCTGTCTGTGTTGCTCAAGATAATCTATTTGATGTAACAAAGCCGAACCACCAAACAAAATAAAAGTCTGCACTCTTTGAGGCTTTTTAAAAAGGAGATTAAAAATTACCATCTTTAGCTGCTCTTCTAATGGCAAGCCTGCATGAGAAGGAATAATCTCCCTTCCCTCTTCATCACAGAAACAGGAGTGTTTCCTTAAGGATATAGCTCTGTGAGTATAATCTGATTTACAACTGAGATCACTCAGAACTTTACCATAAGCTTTAAGCGCTTGCCACAGATGAAGACAGAGTGCATTGTTGCACTCCCGCAGGCACCCACAGCCCTGGCAGCGTCCCTGCTGCCACTCAACTCCAGCTGCCCCCAGGAGCCCCCCAGCCATGAGCCCCCACCCCATGGCCCAGGCGCTTGGCCACACAGCTGTGGCACACTGGCACCTCCCAAAACGCCAGGCGCTAGGAAACGTTTACCCGCTCTCTCATCTCTGCGTCAGGATTGGCACTGTCTAATGAAAATACACCTCATTTCAAGCTCCATGACTAGGTTGGGGTTTTTTAATATTTTATCTCATTACTGATCCATAGGAAATCACGTTGTTAAATTAAGATACTTGAGGTTTACGCAAACGTTTACGTGTAGCATATAAAGCTCGTTGTTTATTTTCCTCTAGAGACCCGTCTGTTCGCTCCCTGTATGCTGATGTTTCTGTACTGGTTGCATGGGAAGCAGTGTGTCCACCGATAAGTCAGCTGCATCGCTTCTTAAAACTGAGTTTCTCACTATGTTTTCTTCTAGTTAAAAATCTCCACTGTCTAGCAGTCACCCTGCTGCACATCTGCAAGCAGCCTGCTGCATTGCATTGCACAGTAGGTTCATTCAATTCTGCCTCAGACCTTGCCTCTTTCCATAATAATTTTCCTATGATTTCTTTTTCTTCTTTCCCCTAAACCTGCACAGGAACTTGCCCTGGTATCTGCAAACCTCAGACTTGCACAAGGTGTAACCTGGGCTTCAGCAACTGGCTAAATTCCATCTGCTTGAGTCAAAAGCCCTGGGCCAGTGCAGCTCTGCTCTTGCCTTGTAGAGTTGTTGATGCCTCCTGCAACTCCAAATAACAGCAGTTCCACCCTTACGTGATCCCATACTCCTCCCAAATTTAAGTCTTCCACTAGCTCTGTGCTTAAGACTGATTACTGCTTTGGGAGACTCCAGCCATGGGTCTACACACAGACAGTGCTAACCTGTTCAGCTATTTACAGGGGTTTGCCACAAGGCAATGAAATTACTAGTACATATTTTACAATCCATTTCTCAGCTGCTGAGGATCCTAAAACTATTTGAAATTATCAGGAATTCAGTTTCAAAATGACATGTGCTCCAAGCACCAGCTTCTGCTCTCAGTGCTTTCACTTTACTTTTCCTTCAACCAGTGATACAATTTTTTATTTCCTCCCAATGCCTTCCTTTTCCGGCTACTGGAGCCACAGCTTGGCCTGACACCATTTCCATCACATTGTCCATCACCCATTTATGGGCAATATTGCAGCAGAGATGTTTGGAACAACCAGTGTTTGGGGGTTCTTGCAATAGGATTTATCCACAAAAAAGCAAACTTGATTTATATGTTGCAGACTTTCAGCTCTGTTTTGGCATGCCCCTCATACATTCAACCTTCATTCCCTTCACTCTTATCCTCACAGTAGTTGAGTTTATAAATCCTAATCTGTCTCGCTGGGATGGTGAAGTTATATTGTGCCATGTGTGTGATTCTCTGTCTCTCTCTCTCGATTCCTATAATTTATTAATTATTTGCAAAAACATTAGATTGGTAAAAAGCTTTAATGCAGGGCCATGGACTAATCATAGCTATCAAAGTCCTTTTATCAAATGGGTAGCAACAAAGCATATACACACACACTGCAGTTAAAATTTAAACCACATTACTAAATTACTTTTTGCATTTATATATAAATTATGCATCTAAACCTAAGTGTTAATAATTTAAGTTGCTCAGCTAACATCAGATCTTAATTAGTCTTTAGTACATCTGTAAAGTATAAATAGGTTGATTAGAACATGTAAATTTATTATATGGGTTTTGTTTGTTTGGGGAGTTTAGGTACCTAATCACTATGTAAACTTGAAGTTTTGTTGTTATTTTCTCTTATAGGCAACAAACAGGAAAGAACAGACAGAAATATTTTAACAGTTCCAAAATTTTACTTGTAAGAGGTTTTGGATGTGCTTGCCACTTTCTCCATGAACAACACTCTGAGTGAATGAAGTAAAGATTTATTGCCATGGAACTAGCTGCAAGGAAATATTCTGGGGCAAAACAGTGTATTACAGCTGAATCAGAAGCAGGACTCCAGGTTCAAGAACACTGGGGAAATAATGATGATGGAAAAAATGTCACTGATCTAAAAACTGCAAAATTCTTTTCCAAGTTACTTCTGCTACCTTCACAGACCCAGTTATCCCAATAGCCCGCGTACTTTGGCACTGCAGTACCCTGTCCTCAGCACCTCCAGCCACCTGCCCTGCAGAATGGTGATTTGCCATTCGAAGGGATTGGTGAGGTCTGGAGACACCTGAAAATGATGAAGCACCTTGATGCTGCTGACATTGTCCAGAAGACCACCTGCTGCTGGGAATGAAGCCCCTAAGCTGCGATAATGGTGATGTTGAGCAGTCTCTAACATTAACAGCTCAGCCAGATGAGGCACTCGAGCCTGGCCCTGTGTCCCTGCAGACACAGCACAGCCCTGGATCTCAGATTGCATTTTTGTATTTGCTCAGCTGGACCACGTCCTTTTCCACTCCCCTTCCAGGAAGGACTGGGGATCTGGGAGACTTAGGTCCATTTCCTATTTTCCTCTTTGCAGTCAGTCCTGTAGGTTTGCCTGCTTGGAAGCAGCTTCTCTCACAGCATCCAGAAATGTATGCAGGTTTTTCTTCCTTCATACATCTAACACACTTCCTTGGACTTGTGAGCCGTATTCTTCAGTACAAAGTCCTTCTCGGTGAACTGTAAGAGCCTTTGTCTCCCAGCCCTGCTTCACTCGCTAGTGGCACTGCTGCACTTTCAGAGATTCATTTTTCATCCTCTGCTTTCAGTACTTATTTTCCCCAGCAGTTTTCAAAAGATACAACCATGGAAGATTTCTAGATACTGCTCTGCTAGTTTAAAAGTATATTTCATCTCTTTAGTGCTTGATTTTCTTCCCAAGATGTGAGAATTATGCAAAAAATCCCCACTCCAATAATCAACTCTGTTCCTCTGTTGAAGAATATGTGTGTGTACACACAGAAATACATCTGTAAGTGAAGAAAATAACTGCATTCATACTGTGTGAGGATGAAGTTTTTTAAACTAAATTCTCTTTGACAGCAGAAGTCCAGCTTCAGAGAAAGAAAAGAAACAGTAACTGTTAACACAAGGACATCAGCATTTCCATGCAAATCATGAAGAGGAAGAGCGACTATTACCATATGAACAGGAGAAAACTGTCAGCCTTCATCATATATAGACTAGTGTTTTAATTTCAAAATTTTGCTAGAAAGTTTCCAAATAACAAATATGCCCCTTTCCCAATGCCCAACTGTGTTCATAATATCCAGCTTCATAAATAAACTTTCTGAAGCCATGAGATACCAATCATCCAGTGAGCAGTGTTCTGTGACTTTGCTGGGCTATTGCATTACAGTGACATTCAGATGCAGCCTAACGCTAGCAAACCTCAACGCTCAGATAAAAAATGATGTACATACCTCCTCCTAAATTACAGGAAAGATGTGATACCTGACTCATCAAACAGTAAGGAGAGGCTGAGCTATTGCAGCTAATGAGGCAGTCACAGACCACGAACCCTAACCTAAGAGGTCAGAAACTGAAATTGTGCCCATCATTTGCAAAGTTTTTAATTTAATGTTTCAATTAAAGCCCCTCCCTCACAGATCTCTTGCAGATCAGGGCACTTTGATCCAATCAGGGAACATAAGTGTGGTGGCTCTGTCCTACATGAGCAGGTCCCTCGTGCAGCGTTGCCGAGCAAAAGGCAGAGCCGCGCCGGTCTGGCTCACGATGGCGATGATGTGGCAGAGAGCAGCATGAAAACTTGGATCTGGGAAAAACTCCACTACAGAACACATTCTCACAAAAAGAGTGAATCTGTCCTTGCCAGTGTTGACAAATGTCTCACTTAAAAGTTCCTCTGGGACACTGCTTTGCTTCCTCTCCCAGGCTTAATGGAGGTTATTAACAAAAAGTGCTTTTTCTCACTTTTGTTCCCACATCTAACCCTTTGCTTCCGAGACAGCATTCACTGTCCCGGGGTCGAGGATTTCCCCTGAAGCCCAGTCACAAAGTCTCTGCTACAGAGCAATCCTGAACCTGCAGGCAATAATTGGAGGGTCAGTTTGTAATTCGGGGGGGGCTGTTTTCCCACTCTTCGAAGCTGAGACCTCCACGTGGCTGCTCTGCCGACGCTGCTCAGCTCCATGGAGCGACAACCACGAGCCCTCACGCCTTGCAAGTCACAGCCTTCCACCACTGCTCTTTGCAAAGGCCGGGAGAGCCGGCACAGCTCCGAAAGTGCTTCCAGCCTCCACAGGTCAACTATGCATCACCTAATTCTAACTCTTGTCTCAAATACATTGCGTCAAAGCTTTTCACTACATGCCCCCTCCTGCCCTTCCCTTGGAGGAACAACGAATGACCATCTTCTAATCACCCTCTCTGCACTATCCCATGATTTTTAGAGAACTCTGTACTTGCTTCCTTCCTTACCTCCCTTCCAGCTGCAGAACCTTAACCTCTTTAGTCTGCTTTCCTGAGGAAGTTGAAGGTGTTCGGTCAAAAGGATTTCACTGAAATTTCCCAACAACCAAAAAATTCAATTCTGTACTGAAACCAAATATAATAAATGCAATATGCCCAAGAGGAGGTTTTGTTTATACAAAGCTGTGAGTTCTGGGAAGAAAAGAGAAGGAAGATTATAATGGATGTGGCATTTCAATATTAACTATATCAAAAATGTTTCTGGTTTCTTCTGCAATTTCACATCTTTGCTGTATGTCCCAACCACAATGTAGTAATTTTCATTTATTCTGCAGTTCAAATGCACATATCTCTCCACAGTCCTTTTTTAATTAGCAAGAATATTTTCCCAAAAACTATTACATTTAACAAAGTTACAGTGAGTTTAACACTTGTGCAACTACTTTCTCACCAAAATAAATGCTCGGACTAGAAACTATGCTTTAGCTAAAGACAGAATCTCATTTACAATCCTGGTTTGGGAGAGAGCAGTTATATTTTAAACAACTTCATATTAAAAGTTCTTGCTAACCCTAGATGATGAAAAAATCATAATTTTTTAAAACTAATTTTGAGGGGTGGAAACAGCTCAAAGATTCAAATTCAGGGTTACACAGCAGATATACGTGTATGACAGACTATAATTTACACCTCCAAATTGCTTTAGTAAATATATAATATTAAAAGAGGAATACATTTGCTAGGAATCCATTTTTTTTATATTGAATAAGTTATTTAAATTATTTACTTAAATTACTAGCAACTGAGATGTATCTTGTTAACACATGCTTTCAAAACCCAATCTTTTACCAGAAACTGGGTCTAAAGATCGTGGAGACTTCCACATAGTGAGACATCTGGTTTTAGGCATCAAATTCAAGTGACATGGCCCAGCACCCTTCCCTCTGCAATCAGGACAAGCTGACGTCGCTACCGTCGAGGAGGGCACTTATCTTGAACAGATTTGCACGGACTAGTATAACACATCACTCAGCCCCTTGAAACACTGAGAGACAAACAAATGAGAAAGAAGTACTGGGATAAAACTGAGTCCCTTGCTCATTTGTCCCTCATTTTGCTAATTAATCTTTTGCTTTGCAGTCACACTGGCTTTCCCCTCCCACAGAAAGCATGAGAGCTTAGTGTGAGGGTGAGCATGTCCCATGCCACGCTCCAAGGAAACCAGAGTGAGCAAACCTTGCTACTAGATCCCCCGGGCAGGTCCCTTTCACCGCTGCCACAGGACTTCCCACAGCTTCAAAATGATTTCAGGAGTGCATTAACGGAGCTCATTTTACCTTGGAGCACTCTTAGGAGGTTACCATGCCACTGACTTCGTTTGCCGGGGAGAGAGGATTAATTGCCTTTGTTAAGTTATCATTACTGAGGAAAAAAAATTACTTTCACAGGGAATATCTCCCCCAGGCACCACCAAGTTATCTCACAAACTCCTAACTTGGTCATTTACTGGTAGAAACTTCATCATTTTCCCCTAATTTATATATACTCATATATATTATATATATTCCAGACCAGTGACAGATATCTTGTCCAATATCTTGCAGCCCATCAGGGTTAGTAACAGGAGCTTTAAGCCACGGAAAACTACAAATCTCATTTTCCCAGTGGAACATGGCTTTATTTCTAGCCTTGAAAGGCCATGAAATGATAGGCTATAAATTGCATGGTTTAATATCTATTAATAGGCACTTCCACGGTGTACATCTATGTATAAAAAAACTTTCTGATCTCTGAAGTTCTAAAATATATTACTGTCCTCTACTTCCAAGGTCTTTTTGGGAGGAAGGCTCAGATCTAATGGAGCCAAGGTCTGCAAATGGCAGGGATCCACAAGACATGGATAAATTTAGGCTCAAGTACCAAACTGCTGCCTCCCTGGATACTCCACTCTGTTAGAGACACTGCCCACAGCAGCGTTACTCTCAGACTACTTATCCCATTAATATCTAATGAATGTTGGAAAGGAAACACAAGCAGGTGACCAGAAGAGGTGATGCAATGAGCGCCTGGAGCAAAAATCCGTTCCTTTGTACCCTTCTCTCGTGACCCATGTGGCACTTTTGTGTGTTCTGTCACGCATGACTAACGTGACAAGAAACAGCAAAGTTTTTCCTGTCACCACTTTCTTCTACACAAGAGCACAAACACGTTAACGTGTGTGAAGCATAGTTACACCGAAAATCATTTGCAGGAAGCATTTCCTGGCGAGGTGTGCCCCTCCACCTCTAGAAAACCCCGTCCACTCCAGCGCCAAGCACATTCCAGCGACCTGGAGGGGTCAGCGCTCCAGGGGCGGCAGCAGCGAGCTCCAAATGTCTACCAACACACTGAACAAACTTTCTTCCTAAAATCAATACCCGTGCTAAGCCTCAGGAGCTTCTCTTGGACTAGGGACCATGCAAGCCAAAGGGAGATTGAAAAACCAGAAGTTGTGTAAGTACTGTCAGAGCTGTTAGGAGCAGGCAGCTCCTTCGGTGGGGAACTGCCTCCAAGCCCCTTTTCAGCTGCCTGGAGTCCTGCTGCCCACGAAAACAACTTTTCCCAGGTCGTGAGGCGGATGTATCAGGGATAAGCAACGTGAAGCCATCATGCTAGAGTCTGGAACATCAATCCAGCTGGGCTGCTGCTCCACGGTGCACATTTCCACCTCCCTTCCCCTTGCTTAGCGTCACCAAAAGCAACCCCATAACAGAAACCATCACGTTACCAAGAAGCAGAGGTGTCAACGGGCCGCTTCAGCCGCTGCAGGAAGTCCAAAATGCATTAGAACTGAGCCCTGACTCCAATATTGGCTATCGCGAGCTGGGCACTGGACTAATCCCTCTCTGCTTCATGGAAACCAAGGGAGTTGTTTCAGATTCGTGTCTGTGTGCCAAAGCGAGGGGCCAGCCGGCAGGACCTGCCGCAGCAGTGCACAGAAGATGACAGCTGCAGGGTTGATCTGAGAACTTCAAATGACTTCTTTTTTTTTTTCCTCCATTTTTATGTCGACACAGGCGTGAGGAGAATGCTTAATGCTGGTGCACACAGCTACCACAGCATAAGATTTATGATTATTTTCATAACGTAGGCCTTGTCAGGGATTTTTGATTTGATTTTGGTTGGATTATCTATTGCAATGCCAATAACATGTTTCACAGGGTTTTTTTAGGATGCAGTGCAGTCAAGGCTGGAAGAAAGCAGGGACAGACCCACTTAAATGCAGTTTGATGGCATCCTCGATTCTAGAAGCTGCTCCCTAGGGGCAGCAAAGTTTGCAGTGCTCTACAAAGGAATTGCTTAATATCTTTTTTTTTTTCCTAGACAACTACTTCCATTAATTATTTGAATAAGATTTAACTGAGATGAAAGGCTCTGGTCTGCCTTTGATGTGAATGCATAACTATCATTAACATTTTATTATTAATGGGAGTTGGGCACATACAGAGGGAAGAATAGATCCCTTCTTATTTTAAGCTAAAGCTTTGCCCATGTTTTTCCCCCATTCCTTTTACTTCTAATGACTAAAACAAGGGATGAACAGCTGGACACGTGCCTTCATCAAGTTAACAGCCCACAACACACCCTTGCTGTGAGGGGAAGAATTTGCCAGCTCCTGGGTAATGTCGTCGTGTGCTCATTTTGCGTGGCTGACCCCTGCCCCCCTAGCTACCTTCTGCTGGAAAGTTTAGGCATTAATTTGGTTGTTCTTTTGCATTCCAGAACAACAAAAACCCGCAGACTTTTCCCCTGGAGACCTCTGTTCGAGGTAGGTACAAGCTGCCATTGGAAACTTAGAAAGCATTTATCCTGTGAAGACCTCACCTACAAAAGCAAATTGGACTATAACCATGATAGCAAAATTCACTGCATAAGAAAATTACTTCAGGAAAAAATCTTTAGTCTAGGAAGGGCTACATTATAATGGTATAGCTATAGCAATGCAAATATTTTATGACAATATTGCCAGCTGATCTACAGGTGTGAACAGGCTTCGTATCCGAGATATTTGTGAGCCTTTAGGAAAAATTTAAAGGCTATAAACACTGGAAAAATTACACTGTAGCATAAGTAGTGTTGGTACCTCTTAGGAGTTTGGTCAAGCCTTAAGCAAGATCCAGCTTCCTCCTAACAAAAATGCATATTCTCACTGCATATCTATTCTCCTGATATAGATAAGGAGTTTGTGCTTCTTTCACAGAAATACCACGTGAGCAAATTAATGAAGCTAACAGAAACTTAACTTTTTCATCTCCAGACTATATCATTTTAACTGTGCTGGTTTTATGGTGCATTAATGTTGTTGCTGGCATTTATATGGCATATTAATTACATTGCACTCAGTTATTTTCCCTGCTAAACTTAAAAGGTCATATCCTTTGTGTATACTTTTCTATATGGAAATTTGATTTCTTTAGCATACCAAGTAGAAGCTAAATCAACGAAATAACACATTTTCTACAAAACTGGTAAACAGTATTCAGTGAAAGGACAGTTAATCTACAGGCTTGTTGTGCATGTTTGAGCAATAGAATTAATGTTTTATTCCATTTCTTGCAGCAGAGGAACTGTGCTGCTCTGGTACAGCACTGCACACTTTCTGTCAGTGCCAAGAATGCTTACACCTGAGAAAGAAAAAAAATGAGTGAGTGTATATAGCTTTCTATGTGCGTAGTTTTACACACGGTATAGAAATACATTCCCCAAGAAGATGGCAGCATAGAAGACATGTGATATACTACAAGCTATTAAGTTGTCACTAAGTCTACACTGTGTATCTTCCCTCGAGTGCAATTCTTGGGATGTTTACCTTTTTTAAAAAAAATGGTTATATTTTACCCCCAAAAAATTCCCCGCAAAAATGAAGATCAATGGGGTGAGTGGAGAAGTGTAAATATTGTCTAGTGGAAAGCGCAGTCAATGCATAAAAGTTATTGACAACAGCTGGGGCAATGCAATGATTTTCCACAGAGAGGAGTCCATTTCATCATGAAAAGTTTGTGTAACAGGAATATATTCATTCTGCTAGGGACCTGCCATACAATATTTTTCACAGATTTCCTTTGTACCACAAGCTGACATGCAGGACGCTAGTATGAATTGCAATGATAATACGCTTTCTGATCCTTAAATTTCAGAAGTGTGCATGATCGACAGTGCTCAGCGCAGGTGCTTTGGTTTACGTAGGGAGCTCTCGAGAGCACAGAGGCGCTGTGATCTGGGGACTTGGTCCTTGGAGGAACGACCTCCTGAAATCCACAGAAATTTTGGCTGAGGGAAGCAGCAGGGTGCAGGATGGCAGCAGCTGCTGGCGGCTCCTGTGGCACGTCAGACCCCTGAGCACAGACACTCTGTCCAGGGTCAGGGGATGTGTGGGCCCTACACTCTGCTTTCTTAGCTCGAGAAATGGCTCTGATCTAACACAGGGAGACATTATGTCTGAGCCCTAAAATGGAAAAGAACATGAGAGATGCATAGGACAGCAGCAGCACAGATGGGATTGCGTGCAGAGACGTGATGGGACACTGCCAGCACCTCTCGTGGAGCCAGGCTGCTGCTGCATCTGCCCGTCCTCTCTTCACAGAGACACCCACATCCTCGTCCTCTCCAGAATCTGAGGGCTGCTCCACTACAAATAAACAATGACACCACATGTAATAATTACATTACAGTATGTTAACACTATTTATGCTCTACTAGAAACCAGGCTTAATCGCTAAATAAATGTACTTTGAGACCTGATCCACCAACTGCAACAAGTCTTTGCACCATTTAGGTGTCTGATTTGACAAAATCACATCTGAAAAACATTTACTTTGGCCTCCCAGTGGCTGAATTTCCACCAGCAACAAAGTCTTACATTACTGCCTGGTGCTTTCCAAAAGGCATTATGCAGCTGCAGAATACACGTGTCATTACAGTAAGGTCAGCTGTGCCCTGTCCAACTCAGCTGCTGGGTCTCACTGGGATGTGCTCAGTACAAAAGCCACAAAGAAGGGTGCACCACGGTCGTTTTGTCTGATTGCCATTCCCCACCACACAATGAAGTATTTTTCAGGCAGTTTCTGCTCACAGCACCCATTGCCACTGCACTGTGTGGGGCAGGTACGCAGGGAGGGATGTCTAAGGCAGTTGGCACTATAGCTTTCCACTACTTGAGCTTCCCTCAAGCAAAGAAAATTACACCTAAATGTTCTTGGGATCACAGAACAAAGGACTGGTGAATTAAAGTATTTAGGCTCCAGCATTGTGAGTTTATTTTTGGAGAGAGGGCAAATTCCTTTCTGTCCAAATATAACCCATCCCACAAGGTAGCAAATTGCATCTTTTTCACCCCAAAAGTGCAGGAAAGAATAAATGGATGCAATGACTGTGTGGTTTCCTCAGGCCACATCTGTTTTCCCTCTTATAACAGGCTGAGTAGAGCAGGTTTTTTTCTATTTCTGCTAAAATGCAGAGGGAGTTAAAGCTGCAATTAGAAAACAAACAAATTAGAAAAGCAAATAGAAAATAATGACATATATACAAAAACCCAGGCAAGCACGCTGAGCTCCACCATTCCTTAGGCAGCTTGGGCTTTTTAAATATATTTCCTTTGGAGAAGGTGGTTCCCTCCTATCACAACAAATATCTTGAAGGGCAGGAAACTGCCAGCAGTGGCAACAGCAATATATGAAATTGCTTCTCAATTCTTCATATCTGCAGTATGCCAGCAACTGTAAATCTAGCAATGTAAAAGCCGTCTGAGCCCGCTGGGCTCCAGTTGTGCTTATTGTGGTGTAGAATGGCCAGAAACTAAAACTGAATATATAACTTAGTGACGACAGTTGTACCTGGGTCCCCCACTCCAGGTAACTAGTGCACTCAGAAACATTTTAGAAGAGCATTGCCTGTAGCAGAGCTGTTTCTTCCTTTTCATTCGTTTTGTATATTTTATGTTTTGCTGCAAGGTCACCTGTTCTTCCATGATGAAGTGATGGGGCAGGAAAGGTCTAGAGCCTCCCAATGTTAAGGTTGGGGGTGTGTAACGAGCCTTTTGAGGAGGCAGTACTCCCTCGCTAGCAATGCATTGCGTGTTACTGAGTTAGGTGACTTAGCTTTTACCCTATGGTTTTGGCCATAGAGAGGGATGCGAGGGCTGTCACACCTCTCTACCGCATGGAAACAGCCACCGAAAGCATCTCCTCCTCCCTTCCATCTCATCCAGCCCTCATATGTCCTATGAGGAGGCTCCAGGGAATTCTTTCTCCACCTGAGGAAGATGGGACAGAAGAATACAGGGAGAGGATACCTTTCCCAGCTGCTAAAAAATGTCTGTGACATTTAGCAGAGAAGGAAGACGGGAAGAAGGTCAACTGTCTCAGCCCGTAGCACGCCCTCCCTCCTCCCCAGCACACAGCAGCAGCGCCGGCTGTGCTTCGGGGGCTGCAAGCTTTGCTGTGGCTTAACACTCGGACCTGCCTGGAGCAGGCACAGCCAGGCTCTAAATGCACAGGGACTGGGTCAGCAAGGTGCATTCTCACGTTCACACACACCTCAGAATGGGCTGAAATGCTGTTGGAAACCGTGAGACTTGGGCACAGAGCTAAAAGCTTTGTTGCACCAGCAAAGAAAGGCAGGCTCAGGGTGGGGGGCTCGCATGGGCACCCCCATGCCCCAGGCAGCTCTGTCCAGGGCCAGCAAGAACCTTCCCTCCTCTGAACCCAGCCGGCTGTTCCCATGGCATCGCTTCCCAGAATTTCATCTTTCTTAAAGAAATAAAGAAGAAACCCTGAAATTAGAAAGGCCATTTCTCTTCACATGACCAGTGGGTTATCAACATTAGAAACTTAAAGTAAATTAATAATACCAGATTAGTACTACAATGGGAAATTAATTCAATCTTTATTTTTTTAAATAAAATTCCTTTTATGCTGTCGGTGTCACAGTGATATTAACAGTGTTGAAGCATAAATCCTTCCCTCCATGAAGGCAGCATAATTGCACGCTGCGTGCTAGCTATTCTATTCACATTGGAAATGCATCCTTAAAACATTTCAGCTTAAGCCTTGTCAGTACTAATCCTAATGCCTGATGCTGAGATGTGTATTTTATTACTGTGTATAAATGAAAACGGAAAACCTTTGTGGAGGATTACAGGGTGTAGTAATGACCTCCACAGCATTACGGCATGAAGATGTTCCCAGGCACCAAATAGATTCTGGGATAAAAGTGACATGTGTCTGTACAACCTTGGCACACGCTCCTGGTACACATGTACCTACCAGCTGTGGGATTGTAAACATATGTCCCTTCTAGTGAGCTGAATTTTCATTTATGAGGAGGCTAAAAACTAGGAGTGAGCAGGGGAGATGGATTTTGTCTGAGGCAGTTAATGGGCTCTCGCTTGCCCCTAGCTGGGAAAAAGACCGCTGTTGTTTCGTGCGGTCACAAGAGCGTGGACTGAGGGATGGCAGTGAAAACAAGAAGAAATGGCAGAATGAAAAAATAGAGGAGAACAACACCGGAGGGGCAAGGAGAGAGGAGGGGAAAGGAAGTGAAGGAAGACACAGGAGGAGGAGAGGAGGCAGCAAAGGGCTGGGGACAGGGGATGTGTCTCTCTGCTTTCGTGTCCCACCCCTCCAAAAGGACTGTCCCTCCTGCGTGATTTTAGGGATGGAGCTATGACTGATTGAGTTGCTCAAGTCCAAGTGAAGGCTGTGCTTGGGATTACTCAAAAAGAAAAGGGGGAAGTACACGAGAAGGAGACAGGAAAGAGGGGAAAGCAGCAAGGTTTGTCATCTGTGCTCCCTAAAAATGGCTGTTGCTGCCTGTTCCAGTAACAGTGAAACAGAAGTGAGATACTATGAAGCCTCATTTTATTTGGCCTGGTTTTACTCTAATCTACCCTGGGCCCAGAAACACAGCTTTTCAATCTACTAGAAAGTTTTCTGCTGACCCTGAAATGTCAAACTGTTATAGGGGGCTGAATCCAGAAATGATTACTTCAGAGGTCAGACAATAGCCAGTGTTAGAGTGATTTTTTTGAAAGTGTTTCCTATGAACTAAGAAAAAAAAGAACAAAACAGTTCTGAAATAAGAGCAAGTAGCCACGAGCACAGAGCTTTCCAAGACACCAGCAGAGGCTCTTTGCAGAGGAGGGGAAGGAAGCACAGACCGATGCCGGACACCGTGTCTCCTGCACCAGGGCAAGAGCGAGATCCCAGGGAGACGGCACACGGGGCGTGTTTATACCCCAGTGCTGGTACACAAACACCGATTTGGGTCGAGCTGGTTGCCTTGACCGGCTCCCAGTCCATTTCCACCACGAGCTTACCCCTTGCAGACTTGCAGAGCACCATGTGCCTTTTCCCTCCACCTCAGAGCAATCCCCAGCAGCTTCAGGATCCATCCTGCAAGATCCGAAACTGCAGCTGCCACCGCCGAGCCGGGCTCAGGAGGGAGAGCCCCATCCTACCCGCGGCCAACAAAACTCCCTCTGCCAAAGTCCCTTATCCAAGTTCCCCTCTAGCAATGAGAAATGCCCACAGGAAGCGCTTGGAGTACTGTCTCCAGCTATTAGACCATCGCAAATACCCTAATCTGGATGCTTGTTCTCTGTAGTAAATATGTGCTCTTGCTAAATTTCAGCAATTACAAGTCCTTCATCCTTTTCTTTAACCAGCCAGCAATATAAATACATTTAATTAGTTAACACCCCCTGCCAATTACAACATCTGAGGAAAGTATAGCTGAGATTGTTGGCTTTAATTATTTTAATATTCAGGAGAACCACTTTAACATAACAAGATAATTACTCATGGATAAAGGTTTATGAAAGATGCAATCCTTTTCTTTATTTTCTACAGTGCAAGCCTAGGCCTAGTTAAATTTCTGGACATATTTTCAACTTAAGATTAAAAATTGCAATTTGCTGGAAGAAAAATAACTATATGCAATCTCTGTTAATGCTATAGCAAATAAAATTCACTGTGTATTACACACGATTTAGAATGGAATCTGTTTATTTATTTTTAAAAAGATCATTTAATGTGCACTGAATTGATCAGCTATGAGGAAAACTCAGACTGCTCCTCATTTTAAACAGAATGTGAGTTGTCCATTATTAGTCTAGCCTGTATCCTTTTGTAACTACGTAAATCTTCCATCAAAGGAAAAACTGAGCCACTTTCTCTACTGCATATCTAAGAAATCCTTAGCTCAAATTTCTGTTGTTTGCTACGTGACAAGACACGGAAGACTTATTCAGCTGAGAAAAGGTTGGTCTTGGTTTCTGTTATATGTTTATGCTATAACATACCCAAAGAGATATCCCACAAGGGTTTTTCCCAGAAACATATGCATGTACTCATTTTAAAAGAGTTTGGCCAGGGCTGTCAAACAATAAATTGTGTGCTGTTCCCTTCATGTGCATTCAGAAGGAAGCCTTCCTTCCACATCCCTAAAGTCATCTTTAATATATAGCCAGTGAAATATTTCAAAGTTTTGGCTTCACTTTCTGTATTTGTGCTCACAGGAGTACAAGCCTATTAACAGCGGAAGCCCGTTTTCGAAGGAAAATTTCCTTTAAGAAAGTAATTTGCCCATAACCCCCATAATACATATATGCTTGGTCTCTGTTGGGTGCACTAGTTGGGAAATAGAAAGATGAGAGATCAGCATCCCCATTAAATATCTCCATTTGCTCTGTGTGTAGAGAGGGCACCTGATGATGCAGCTCTTGCTCAGGAGGACAGACTGTGCTGGCTCTTGGCTTACCTCTGTCTGACCATTTGACTTAAGAGAAGAATAGGCCAGGCACCAACTAAAAATACAAGCTAATCAAATATTAGAGCTAACCTTAGGTGAAAGAGGTTGACTGCTAATTAGATGTTTAAATATTGAGGAATAATTTAGAATTTGAGAAAAAAAAAAAAAGAAAATGCCAGCATTACTCATTACTTTTACTCTATGATCACAAGAATTTGAATTTATTTACTATAATATCTGCAATTTTTACCAAAGCACACAGGAAAAAAACTGAGTAAATATACAGTAGGAGAGACGGAAAAGAAAAGCTGCTTGATTTAGTGAAGCAAACTTTGCCTTTAGCCCAACAAGTGTGCTCTAACTCAGTTGTAAGTGTTATAAAAACAATGCATGTCTAAACAGTGGTGACAAATTAGTGAAATTATTCCAAATAATAGGCAAATGTTAAGAGCAACATATGTAGAATGACTGCAAAGTTAGATTAACTTGAAATAAAACCCTGGAGTTATGTAACCAATTATAAAAATTGCATTTCGCAGTAAAAGAGCAATTAAAACAAAAAAAAAATGCCCTAACCCCAGACATTATGTGCTGGGGACAGGGCTCATAGAAAACTCAGAGATGAACTGGGAAAGCAATTGAACAGAGAGTTTGTTGGGTTTTACTGTGTTATGGAATCAAAGTGCTCAGATATGGCCTCATAATGCACAGATGAAAGGCTCGTTTCTCCCCAGATGGGGCTCAGTAATCAGATATAGAAACAGCTATTTTTAATGAAGACCTGCAAAATCATCAGGGCTTAGATGTTACTGGCTGGGATAAAGCAACGGGAGGCAGACGAAGCAATTTGCTAATCTGCCTGGTGGCACAAAGTCAAGCCTGATCAACACATTTTTCATAGCAAATCACATTCCTTCAGCAGGGCTGGCCCAGAAAGGCAGCCATGCCAAGTAAGGGGGGAACCTTGTGCCAACTGGCATGTGTGTCACTCAGGTGGGAAAGCCCAAGCTGCATTACACAGCCTTATACATTAAAAGACAGAAAATACCTGCCGTATTTTTCAGTCCATCACCCTGACAAAACGTTCCCATAAGTTCATAATATTTTTTTTTTCCATGTCTCCAGTCCAGTCTATTTAAAATCTTTCCAGTTGAGGGTGTTCATCTGGTATGCAGGCAGACATCCTGGTCATTACAGCAAGAGTGAACATCTCTGCCTTAACCCCTTACTTTCCACTGTACACACTACATAACCTTTGAATTCAACATGCTCTGATATACAAAGACAACATCATTTTTCCAAATGAAGTATTAGCTTCTAGTGGTAAGTATTTTGAAAAGTAGTGGCAGAGAAGATTTACTTATTTTTGTGTTACACTAGAATGTTAACCCCAAAGCATAAAAACACCAAAAAACCAAGGCCCAGCTCCCTAGTGAAAGTCTTAGTGGAAGAAACAGAGTCTCAAGTGAGTCAAATAAATAATTTCAAAGTGGAAAAATTTGTGTATTTCAAGGCTAAGCAAATACATGCTTAAATTGCTGTCCAAACCAGGTTGAAGTTTTTTACAAAAAAAAACTGCAATGTGCAGGGTCCCTGTGGCACCCACAGACACAATTTATGCATTTATGCACCTGAGATTCACCACTTTTCCTCACCTGTTGTAAAAAAAAATTAGATAACAAGTCTGCAAAAGAGAAGAGCTGTCAGATTCCTGGCAAAAGCAATATACATTATTCTTGGCAAAACAAAGTCAGGATGGTCTTGCCAGAACAGAAACGGAAACATGAGATCCTGGCAAAGCAAAGACAGTAGGAGAACTCCTTTTCTGAAAAAAAATAATAATTAATAAAACAAAGCAAAAAGAACTTTACATAATCCTTGGCACTGAAACTATATTGTGTGGGTTTGATTTCCTGACAGGACAATCTGGCATTTGCAGACAAATAATATCACACAGACATGGGCAACACTCAGCTCAGGCTACAAAGTTGCCAGCCCACCACAAAAGCAAAAAAGCAAACATAAAACTCACAGCAGTTCCAAAAAAACCATTCTTGTTTCTTTGTGAATCCTGGCCAAGTTATATCTCTCCTGCCCACAACAAAGTAAGCCCGTCTTTTCCATGTGAAGTTTTTCTTGCGTGGAAAATGGGGTGGGGAGGGGTGGCGGGTGGTAATGCACTACATCCTCATCTCAGCAGTACCGTGGCTGTAATATTCCCATAATTAAGAAATGAGGAAACACAGCAGTTTCATAGAAATGTTAAGCACTATTAGCAACAAGTCAATGTATGGACTGCTCAGCCACAGCAACCTCAAATCCATTAAAAAACAAAGTCGTGGCTATTAGAGATACAGGACATTACCAAGCGTCCATTAGCACAGGCCAGGGAGCTGCCGTATGCCGGCTGTCAAGCCTGCAGTGAGCAAAACTCAGCATTTGTCTATAACCTCATTTGAGTTCAGTGTTCTTCTGACTCACCCAAGTAAAAATCTGGCTTTCAAACACCCTGTTCAGGCTTTTTCTGCTTCCGATTAAGATCTCCCTACCAATACCGGATGTCAGAAAGAAAAAAACCGAACACGCATACAAAGATATCGTTTTGATGAAGCTTTACCTTACTGCTGGCAAGATGTACTGTTTTCACACTTGCTGCTACTTCCTTGTCAGATACCTTATGAATAAGGTTGAGGACGTGCGAAGGAGACGAAATCACAGAAATGTAGCAACTTACATTTTTGTACTGAAATAAACGTTATCCTTCTATTCTTGGTATAACAAACAAAAAGGAAGTTATCGTATTTCTAGCATACTGATGATTAGATGGAAAAAACACCCAAATTTTACTGTGAAATAAACACTTCAGTAGCCGAAGCAGGGCCAGGGACCCCCGCACACTCTGCCCAAGAGCTGAAGTCAAAGAACTACATCTTGCCTGATCTTTCACCTTGCTGCCTCGACAGAGCCAGAGGAGCTACCCTGCCAGAGTCCCCAGCTCACCCTCCTGCTTGTCCCTGCACACCCTCAGGGTGGGAGGGTGAGGAAAAACACCAGAGCTACAGGCATGGGTGTGAACTGAGAAACTGAGAGGCATTCAACCAGATCTCTTACCTGCTGTGTTCAGTGTAGAGAGAGAGCTCTCTGCAAATACAGAAGTCCTAGTAAGGAGCCTCCTTACTGGTTCTTGAAGTCTCTGGCACTTTCATGTCTGATTCCCTGGACCGCAGATTGGCTTCACACATATTGGAAGTGCTGCTAGTCAATGTAACGGCTCTTTTGGATCATCCCAAAATCAATCCCTCCCTGCAAGTCTGTTGCCACATTTTTCAGCCCATTAAGCAATCAGTTACCTAAAGCCAGCAGAAGCCACACAGGTTCTCTAAACCACACCTTCCTTCTTGGTGGGTGGGGGGTGATGGGTTTTTGGTGGTTTTTTTTGGTGTGTGGGTGGAGAGGGTTGGTTGTTTACTTTCTATGTTAGCAAAATGAAATGCAAGCGTAGCAAAATTTTCTAAGCTTTTCCTTCATGGAAATTTGAGGATAAGCATGTGTGTTCATTCCTTACAAACCCAAACAAGATAAGCTGACTGTTAAAAATTACGTTTTAGAAATAGGCAAAGCCTAAATGATTGAACAAAACTCCTAGGAGAAACAGAGGGTGCAATTTACCAGCACATAACACATAGTTAAATAATACATTCTTCTACCAAGAGCGAGCATGGTCTGAAAAAACAGGGTGCACCCATGAGGGTCAAGACTTTGGCCCAGGAAGTTCCTCTGTGTCAATGATAGCAAAAAAATGCCAACAGCCCAAGAGAAGGAGCTCCATTGCTTAGATAAAGAGAAGGTTCAGCTATGTCATATGTGCACTCACTGGAGAATTTTTAATTTAAGAGCCTAGTTTAATGCCGATCAAGCTTGATATATTTTCACACTGGTTTAAATAGGAATGGGACTGGACTCCAAAGAGTCTGTGTAAGCACAGATGTCCTCAGCTCCCAATGCACTGAACAGTAGCTTGTGGTCTGCATTCCCGCGACGAGGCACTAACCACCCCCATATGCTATCTCAGTCAAAAGCGTTAGCCACCTTCAGAGTTTAACATTAACTCCCAATATAGCCATAAATGAGTTTTCAGCAATAATCTGCTCGGCTTTTTTTTTTTTTTTTTTATCTTGCTCTAATTATTAAGGAGCAAAACACTGATGAACAACACTGATTGCATATTCTGAAAAAAAAAAAAAAAGTACCACCCTCCAGCTGCTCTGCTGGTGAATCCCCTGCTTGCTGCTTGTTGGGATTTACTCTCAGCCCATTGCATCTGAAACTAATTACTGCAACACCATCCTCAACATTAATTCCCTTCTCCTCTCTGGAATCAGAAGCAATATGGTACATTCAGAAGATAATTTTTCATCTCTCTTCCTAAAGGGAAGATCTCAGCTGTTCAATAGAGATAATGGTAAATGAGTCACCAATTTCAGAAGGTGAAGCTTTTCGACTTCCCTTTATCAGAAACCATTGTCCAAAATTTCAGCTGGTGATTTAGGAAACTTTTTTTATATGATTGTCACCAAGACCTAGAGAAATCTGTCAGCTCTCTGTGTGATCTTAAAGACAAATTGCAGCAATATCTTGTCAGCCAGCTCTCTTACACTTACTTCACTGCCTATTCTCATTGCACCTGTTCCACTATTAGTTTTTCTCCCAGAAAATATTTTCCCCAACTTCCTTCAGAAGCACTGGCTAGAAATTAACCATTTTTCTTCCTTTTTAATTAAGTCCTTCTGCTTTCAGTGAGCAGAAATACTTATTAAGTGACTGGAATTATTAGGCAGTTGTATTTATGGCGCGGCAATATTAAAAAGAAAGGTTGTGCCATCAGGCCTCGACACCTCAGTGAGATGTTCTGCTGCAGTTGTTGTCAGGAAGGAAAGCCACCCCTTGTCACCCATCTGAGCTCACTCCCGTCTCCCATCACCGTATCAGCCCTATTCCTGCATCCATCTGGTCTCTGCACTCTGGTGCAACTGCACCTCTGGTGCACCTAAACATGCCCCCCACAGAGATCCTCAGCTCACACTTCAGGAAGCAGCAAATGTGCTGCCACCCACTTGCTCCCTTGGACCAGGCATCTGAAAAGTTGCTTTGTAAGAGGCAGAGCCTTTAGTCTAAGAGATATTGCTACAGAAAATATGTACTCATATATTTTCCGCTGTTCAACAGGATGCTAAAAATAAAAGGAAGTGAAAAAAACAGTAATTCATTCAATTCAGCAAGCAGATGTAACTTGTGCCCTTACACATAGACTTTCCTACGCTAAATATTAATCATAAAAAATAGACCTTCTAGTAGATGACATCGTGTTTCCTCAAATTGCTGCAGAGCATTAAGACTCTCTGCTCGAGTTCTCTGGTTCCTGAACTATTGCCTTGCTATGCATAACATTAGGAGAATTAAACAATTCAGAGCTGTACTGTTATGACCAAAGGGACACAACAGAAACAGGTTTTAGTTTCTGTGTGAATTCTCTGAGTACAATCTGAACCCTTCCAATAGTATGTTCAAAACATTTACATCTTGACAATGCATTATAAAGAAAATTAGAGAAGCAGAAACAAGTGAAACCCAAACCCAGCTGAGGATCTGATCTCCCTGGTCACTTAGGTGAAAATGAGAATGAAAAGCTGTATTATTTCAATTCAACTCCAGTCCAAGTATTCTCAAGATCTACTCCTCTGTCACATACGGCCTGTATATTTTAAACTACCAGGTTAAAATGAAGAACTGGTTGGCCCCTTGTTTTTCCATTATGTTGACTGAGTGGTCACATTTGGCACTTGCCATTTGTGGCTCACAGATATTTGAAATAGTTCAGTGAAGAAGTTTTCAACTGAAGAAACTGAAAGAGAATAATGAAATGAAAGCAACTCCCAGCTGCTGACTTCATGCAAGTCCTGGAAGAAGGGCTACTTCTTTTGGGTTTAGTTCAGTTTGGTCCTGGCCCAAAGCTTGAGCAATGCGTGTATCTTCTGTCCAGGCTGATTTTGCATCAGTGCTGCCTCACACAACTCCTTTCCTGGACAAGCCCTTATTAATTTCATGCACAGAGACAGTGAACAGCTGTATTGTTCCAAGAGGCACCATATCCCACTCTTTTTGTTGCCCCCTTCCCTATGTTTGCGGGCTGTGCAGATGAGTCACTGGCACCTTGAGACAATGTCAGGGGCTGTAATTTCCCCCTGTGCAGCCCACTCATGCTTTTAGCACAGTTCTCATGCCCACACTGTGGAATGGGCAAGCTGCAGAGCCAACAGCTGAGCTGAGAGAAAGCTTTGACTGTGAGGATTAGAAAAAAAAAATTGCAACACCATGTTTGTGGTATTTTGTACTCCATTGTTCCCAGGGATAATGCCTTCGCTTTTACTTGCAAGATCTTGGTGTTCCCCACTACAATCAAGGAGAGGAAATCTGACTGTAAAACTTTTTGTTCTGTATTATCATTTCATGTTGGTTTGGTGTGCTAATCAAAGTATCAGTAATGGCTGCAAAGATAACTCATTCAATCCTCAAATGAAGAGAAATCTGAGCTTTCTAACACTGGCACATTTTCCAGTGGATAAGCTTTTTCGCAAAGTAATTATTTCATTTTCCAGAAAGATTACTGATTACATCACACTGGGAAAAACTAAGAGGGGGCTCTTTATCTTCCCCATGTTTCTGCAATTCTTGTACAAACTTATACTTGTTACCATGAAAAATGACAAATTTGCCATCTGATCAAAATGTTAACAAGGTAAGTGTCAGTGAGATGGATCACTGACTGTCACTGCAAGCCAGAACATGAGGATACATTGATATTTCTCAATATATTCACTGCTTCCCCAATGTTCGCTAACAACATTTCTACTGCGAGTGTAATAAATCACGCAGAAATAACAAGCTGCATAGGATCTCCAGGATATGATAGATTTGTTGTAATAGCAGTATCTGCAAGGTAGAAAACAATTGGTAATGATCTATAGAAAGACCTAATCAACTGTCATTTGCTATAATGTGGCAGATGAAGCAAAGATATGAAATCCATAACACTTCTTTAGCCACTGCCCTCCCCCAGACATACAGACATGTCAAGCAGGGAATAGCAAAAAGAATGAATGGGCTTTAGGGTCGCAGAAGTAGAAAAGAAAGTTAATAGCATGCCCTGGATGCAATCATTAAATTATATGCTGCTGCACAAGACAAGGGATAATCACAGAAGCTGCACAGTCCTGTAACAATGATAAAGGCTTCTACCAAGCCTGCTCCTCCCTCTTTGCTTTATTTCTTTTTCATCGACTTATGCAGAAGTAAAACCAAATTCAAATAGGGCTATATAACCAAAGAAAAAGCCCATCCTAAGTTCACAGAGGGTCTCAGAGGACTGAAGGCGAGATATGTCAAGGCATTCTAGGTACTTTGTGCATCTCCAGAGATCAAAACCAAATGGCTCTCTTGCACTGGGCTGTGCCAGGTCCCCAACTGCCCGCTGAGTCCCTAGTGTTCCTCTGCCTGCTCCCACGTGGGAATGAAACACCCGTCTTCCAGCACAGACATGCAAGATATGCAGTTTCAGTTTACCAATGCACAAAAGTTTATTAAAACTACTTTCCAAGGAGCTCAAGTGCTGCCTAAGGGTTAAAGCCTTAAGTCTTGCGTTTTCATTCACTGCAATACCCTCCTCCCATCACATTCTCCATTGCCGCCTGCTTGCAATAACTTTCATGTCAAGAAGTAACACTCACCTATTAACCCATAAGCTTCCCAGGTTACACAGACTGTTCTGCACAGATTTTTCTTGCTAGCCACATCAGGGAAGCCTCTCCAGAGAACAAGGCAGTGTAGTGTGTGCAAGGGGAATCTTGGGTTTAAAACTTCATAAGAAAAATTCAACTCATTTTTATAAGGTGAAAATGAATCCTTTTCGTTTCCTGAGAAGGACGGTGGAAAAATAATAGCTGCTTTGTGCTACTTTGCTTGCAAATCACATTTTGCTAAGTGAACGCATTTTTGGGAACAGAGGAATTGCCATGCTGCCTCAGCACAGCGGTGCCTCGCTCCAGCATCCTGCCTGGCAGCTGCTACAGGGGAACGTGCAGGAAACCTCCTAGTGGGCAATTATGGGAAAACCTGTTCAGATCCAAAATCTTCTCCCAGCCACTCTATCAGTCAATAAAAATTGGCACTTCTTAAAACATGGAGGTTTGTCTCTTCTCAGAAACTTGTCACAAGTCCTTCCCAATGTTTGTAACTTACTATTTTCCCCATCAGAGAGTTTGCTAAAAGCCGTATTTTTCAAAAGTCCTCATCTTCCAGCTCAGTGCTAAACAAAGCTGGACAGATTTTGGAAAGGGCTCGGCTCCTTGGTGAAAGGGAACTGCTGAGCTCTTTTGCAAATCTGTCCTTAAAGAGTCACAACAGGAGCTGCTCAGTGTTGAGTAGTTTTGAAAATCTGTCCTCACTGCGAGGTGCTAAGCCTTTGGAAAGCTAGTCCTCCACACTTTTGATAATCTGGCCCCAAGTTAAGTAACAGGGGCCAAATTATGTGATTTAGAGGCAGAAATTCCCTACTGACAGCAGTGGAGATTTCAACTCAGTGATGAATGGCTCAGTAGGATTCTAGAATAATAGAACCATGAAAAGTGGATAATGAAACAAATACACATCAAAGGGTAGGACTTTCCTTTTCAATCATGTCCCCTTGCGCTTTACATAAAAGAACTGAAATATCCTGGCATGAAAGGAAAAGGAATGGTTAACTATACAGCGCTGCATTTCCTTCTCAGATGCAAACACAGAGCATTTTTTAGGAACAGTGTATTTATATAACATATACTTGGCAGTTTACACAATATATAAGTCTTGGTATTTGGACATGTCTCTTCTTCACATGCATGAAATAGAGCAGAGTCTTGTATTCCTCCAGTTCTTTTCTACACTGGGAGCAAAGTTTTCTCAGTCGAGCTTATCTCTTCTGCTTATGAACAAATGACCTCCCTCTTTCTCCTTTAGATATTTTCAACATTCAGCCACTTCCACAGTTCTGACTAAAAGTGAGGCTTTAATACATTATTTTATGATTGATTGTGACATTTTTGACTGAGAATTTCAGGTGAACTTACTGATACTCAGATGATCTTAGCCAACACAGAGTTTGAACTTCGGGCAATTTCCCCACATCCCCATCACAGTTTTTACCCTACTTACTACCATGATTAAGACTTCTGCCCTTCACTTCTGCTGTGGTATCCAGCTAATGGGTTGCATGTGCATTTAGAGGGTAGGCTTGAGCATGGAGCTCAGGAGGGTATGTATGTTGCAGGCTGGATGGGAGTACATCATGTTTCCTTCAAGGCTTCAGGTCTCTTGCAAAGTCCTCAACAGAAGACAGGTTCCTGTAACACAGCCTGACACATGGGCACACAGGGTTTTTTGGGACCATAGGAACAGCCTGTTCACAGAAGTTGAAGACATTATATTAGGAGGACAGTGGAAAGACAGCTGGGTTGCATGCTAGGGAGAAAAGCTGGACACTGGACTAGTTATCGGAATGATGCTATTTAGCAAGTGCTAATGGCGGCTTTCTGTTGCCGGAGTTATTTGTCTCGGTGGAACCACAGGGAAAGGGCAGAAGAGCCTGAGATATGGAAGATACTGCATAGTCCTTCTCACAAAGGAGAGGAACAAGGCAGAGGATTAACATTTTCATTTCACCAGAGGAAAACTGGTTATCAAGATGTAATTTGCTAACAAATGCTGTTCTGCGTAATTAAAAGAAAACAACAAACAAAAATGACTGCAGACCAGCAAGAAACTCTCCACAGAGAGTGGGAATTCAGAGAACACCCACCATGCGGTCCACCTTCCCCATTTTCCCTCTAGAAAGAGACCCATTTTATACATGGTGATTAAGGCACTAAAGAAAAAAAGTATTAACATGATTCACATGTAGAAAACAAGGTTATTAGGAGTAGGGATCATTTCAGCACATTGTTCTCCCTAATAAGCATAGCAACGAGTAATTGAGTTTCAGGCAATCTCCAAGGTGGCGCTTTGTAGAGAAAACGGAACTTGGCATGTTGTCTTCTTTTCTTTTAATTACATTGCCCTAATGAGCAACTTCCTTTACTCTCAGCAAATTTATTTCTTGAGAAGAAGCAGCAGTAATAAATGAATAAAAAGGATCACCAGGTAGTACCAGCAGAGATACTTCAGCAGCTCAAAATGACAAGAGGTTGCTAAAAATGGTGGAAAACCACCTTATGGTTCTAAGCTTCACTATGTTTACCACACTTAAAAGAGGAGTAAAAGATGTTAATCAATGGAGCACATTATCTAATCTGGGAAGTGTCCTTGTTGTACTGTTATTTGCCTTCTGCACATGTTCATGACAGCAACCCAGAAACGTGAAATGCTGATACTTTGGCAGGTGATCCTGCTTTGACAGAGGGCCTGGACTAGATGATCTTCTGAGGTCCCTTCCAACCCCTAATATTCTGTGATTTTGTGATACATCAAGCCAAAGCTCCTCTGCTCACATGCAGCAGAGGGCAATTCTGCCTCATGACCTTGTGTAAGATGAGCGGAGAAAATCACATGCCAATAACATTGTACTGAGTGTCAATACCACTCACCACAACCTAATACAGAAGGATAAAGGACTGGCTTTTCAGAAGTCTTTAAGGCATTTAGACTCTTGTTCAAAGTCGATATCAGTTAAGATTCCAGCTGTTTTGCTCATCTTTTTAAAGAAAACTCCACCTGAGTATCCGTTTACGGCAAAGGACTCCGTGGATGTGTCTTTCTGGAGCAAGAAAAGCTGGGATACTCCATACACAGGGCCATTCTTACAATTTTTTCCCTAAGCATTTGCTGGAGACACCATACCAGTGAAGGCAGACCCTCAGCCATAGTAAAACCATTCGTATCTATAGGTGGGTGAACCTGTTGCCTCTTGTTAAAATACCTAAGGTGTCCACTTTTAGCGAGTAGGTCAAAGTCACAGGCCTTAGTTGAATTAAGGCAATGCACTCCCAGATGACAGTCTGATTTGGTAAATGCCAGCAGTATTATTCTTCAGGAAAAAAAAAATAAAGCTGAAGCAAAGTTCTTCAGAGTCATCCAAGTTTTCAATGTTGTTTAAAGACAGGGAACATATCCCAGCATATCTATTGCCTGCTTTAGGGCAACAGTTTCCTACAAGGAAGCATGAGCTTCATGTGTTGGATTACTCCACGTAGCTGTAGACGAGTGATCAATCCACCTCCTTCCTTGTGCTTGTTCAGAGATGCATGGATGCATCTGCACTCAGCAGCTTTACCCTGACTCACTCCAGAACTTCACAATGTCCCTTCACCCCTCTGCATTGCACCTGCAAGTACTATCATTTAATGCACTCACAGATCTGGTAGGAAACGTAATTAACATATGTTAAAAAAAATACTCTGAGGTCTCCAAAAACAGGCACTTCAGATGTAAAAGTGTGAAATAAAATTATCTTCAAACAGAAAATTTGAAAGTGCCAGTTGAAGCAGACACCTAAGACCTTACGTGTTTATGCAGTTTTATGTAGTGTTATTTCTTCAGTAAGACTGCCACAGAAATAGCAGGGGTATGGGAATAAAGTATGTTAGCACTTAAAGTCTACTCATAAATGCATTAAGTGCAACTATTTTACTGAGAAAAAAATCAGGAGAGCAGAGTCCCTTCTCCTGGGGAGCTAATCTCAATTACTGCTCACAATCATGCTTTAGCTGAAGAAAACCCTGCATAGCTCCCATGCTGTACGTGATCTGGCAGTTGTGTGCATTTGCTACTTCAAAGACACTAACGTAATGAACAAGAATAGACTTTTTCTTACAAAAAGGAAAAGTGATCATTCAAGGAAAAAAATTATCAAAAAATAGGCCTTCCATTAAAAACTCTATTTATTGCGATACCTTCCTACTTCCTCAGAGATTACAATCCCTAGAAGCAAGTTTCCAGTACATTGAAGTAATTTACACAGACAAAAGGGAGATACGACTGTTTAGTTAGATTTGCTTATATGTTTAATACAAATTCATGCTCAGTTTTCGCAGTTAAGCACAGGAAGTGGTTCTTTGCCAGCCCCTTACACAACGCTGCAACTGTTTGGGCAACGTGAGACAAAGGCTGCCTTTTTCCCTGCTTTTCCTGGCTATTGCAATACCTGCGCTTGGATAGCTATAATTAGGTTGCAACGCAGTCAAGCAGGATTTTGAAGCTTGCTTTTTCTTGAAGCAGTAAACGCTGCTTCTCAGTGTGGGGACCAATAAACACTTTCTCCATTCTGCATAGTGCAAAAGCTGAAATTTGGGAAAAATGCTGCACTGCCCTACTTGAAACCCTTTCAGTGGCTCCCAGCAACATGGGGAGGTGTTTTCAGCCAAAACAAGTTGTTAGTTGTCAGAAAGATAAAAGTTTCCTGTACATGGAAAACAGCAACACAAGCTGTTTTTGAAAACAGATCATACGTTTCTGGTAATTAATTAAATTTAGGAGACGTTTCATTTTTGCCCCCCCCAAGGAAACACCATTAGCTCCTCTCTTCTGAGCATTCTTTGTGTTTTAAAACACATGCTTAATTCCACAGAGAATTAAAGACTTTGCAGTGGTACGAGCATCGTAAGGCTCCCAGCACCCAGACCCCATCACCTCGCATGGGAGCTAAAGCTCCCTGTGGTCCCCTCGGGTACCCTGTGGCTGTGGTCTGCTGGTGGCACTGCTGAAGCCCACCTGCCCCTGCCAGGACCATGCCCTAAGTGCAACCTAATAAATTCGAGAACAGTAGGAGAGAGAGGAGCAGATTCTCACATCATCAGGAGGGAAATAGACTTTTAAAAAGCCAGTTGTGTCTGTGCACAACAATGAAGCTTTATGTCTATATAAACTGACAAGTCAAATTGTCCTCCTGGGCCCAATTCTCCACATCAGCACCATTTGACGGTGATAGCTCGCCTCCTGCCTCTGCAGCCTAATGGCTCTGGCTGCCAGGAAGGGCAGGCAGGATGATTAAAACAAGCATTAACAGAATGGTTTGGTGATTAGCTTCTCCCTCTCTTCTTCTTTTTTTTTTTTTCTCTTTGCTTTCTCTTTTTTTCACATATAGTTTTGGTCTGCCCAAGATTGCTGAAGCCTTTTCTTCATTAGCAGTGTACTTAACAAGTGTAAATTTAAAGTATTCATTTTCTTAAGGCCAAGGATTAAAGCAATTAAGGAAAACTGCTGCAACTTAGCACTCAAGTAAATTCTTAACAGGGAAAAGAAACAACGGTGCTTAACATATTTAAACAAAACCAAATTGTGTATAATTATCCTGACACTCTGTCAAACTGCATTTTCACTCTGCTGCAATGATTTGTTAAAATATCCTTTCTGAAACTAAAATAAACATTTTCTTTCCCAGTACGGGAACAGGTCTGCCATCTCTTGGACTACCTTCATGGCAAAAACATTGAAACAAGAGCTAAGGTCCACTCTTATTCTGTACTCATTTTACCATCAGCCTTTTTCCTGGTATCTCACAGGACCAATCCCTCGCCAGGTCTGCCCATGGGCGACCTAAGCCCTTGCCATCCCAGCGACCGGCCTGGGTAGCTGCATCGTCAAGACCCGAAAGAGAAAAAAATAATTTTGAGCAAACGCCTCTAGAAAGAGAAGCCATATTCCTGCAGTATTTAGCCTAAAGTAATTTTGTACCTTTTGCTTTTATGCACACTAAGTCCTTCTTAACATATGGCAATGATGGTATGGAATTGGGCCTGATCTATCTTCAGCAATGAATTTCTTAGGTATTATTTTAAATGCGTGAAACTAAGACTTGTCTACAATAAACTCCAGCATTTTTGCCAGACCACAAGCTGTAATGTAAAGTGTTGTCTTTTACAGAAAGAAGTGAGGTGTTGT
Organism: Apaloderma vittatum; assembly: GCF_000703405.1. Lineage (NCBI taxonomy): Eukaryota > Metazoa > Chordata > Aves > Trogoniformes > Trogonidae > Apaloderma > Apaloderma vittatum. Next base: position 96,899 of record NW_009700691.1, on the reverse strand, counting down.
GAAACCACAGCAACCTGGTAACAGAGTGGTGTTAACTCTGGAGCCTCAAGGAAGGCAATTTATTTTTCAATGTTGTTAACCATTTCACTGATGATTGTTGTAGCAGCAAAACGCACAATACAACCGGATCTTACTCACAGATTGTAGATGCTCAAATATAATTAATTTCTATGGAAAATAGAAGGTTCCACAAGTTCACACAAATAGGAAGTTTGTTAATAAAACCCCAACATATGACATGTTACATTAGAAAATGTAAAAATGCAAGATTATTCAATTTAGAGGGGCCAGAATAAATACTCTACGTGCTTCTGAGCCTTCCACTCTGTCCATACGTGCATGTATGTATGTGTACCTCCACAAAGTGTATGCCCATAAATATATATGCAAATGTTTAAATACCTGTTTATTGAAAAAAAGAGAAGTGTTATTCTTCAGACTTTGTAATTTTCACTTTTATTTTAATAAACAAATTCATATTTTAAAGTACCTAAATAAGAGGTTTGGTGATTCTTATTTCAACTTAAACTGTCGGTATTTCATGTTGGTTTCTGAAAACTACAAACATTCAGTTCTCTATTTTCCATTTTAGGATTATTGGTAGTTTTTTCTCTTTCAGTTCAGCTTCCTTCTACTTTCATTTCCCCAGAAGGAAGGAAAAAAGGAGGAAAAACAGTGGGCAAATACATAAAAAGAAGAAAGCATTTTTTTGTTTTTTCGTCCACCATAAAACGAACAAAACCGGAATACAAACATATGTCTGGAAAGCTTATTTCTCATATCGATACATTTTTTCACTCTTTTGACTGAAAAAATAAATTAACTTGACCTTGTAAATACTGGCAAACTCATCCCATCACTTTTATTTACTTCCCAACCAGGAGAAACACTTGGCTCCATTAATATACCTCCACCTTCATTTACAAAAGTCATATTTAGAAAGTGACAAATAGCATCACGTCTGAATCACTGAAGCTGCTGATTCAGTGCTGGATGAGCCAACCAAACTGCCAGAAACAACCAGTTCAGATGGTGTCTCCTATGAGATTATCACTTCTCAGGTACCTGGTACTGTACAAAGCTGATCCCTCAAAATACTGTGATCCACGTTTGTAAGACAGCAGATAAAGGAACTGCCCCAAATTACAGGTACAAAGAGCTCTTTCCTTGTGGGATCACAAGCTGAAACCAAAGCATCTTTATAGAACTGCAAGTGAGTCAGAGGGCTGGATCACTGTGAGCTACTGGTCGTATCAGAACCAGCACTAAACCTTGACAATGGACTCTCCAAATTGTTGCTACTGGCAGAATAAATTGCCAAAGTCATCTGTTGTGCAGGATTTCAGTGTGATTTGGTTTGTGGGTCACCAAATAGCTACTGCCGTACCCTGAACCTTAAACAGAACTTCATTTTAACCTTATGGCAACATTCCAGTTCAGAGAAGAAAAATCTCTTTTTGAAAAATGCCAACCGCCTGATAGGTTTGCTTACTTTCCACCCCATCAATTCCAAAAAGGTGGGTATCTGGGGTACTAATGGGGCATGCTCTCCCCACCAGCATAAATTCAGCTTAACACTGTGCATCACAGGATAAGCAGAGGCCTGGAGAGTTTTACCTCGGGGACTGGAAATGCACAAGAAGCACCTGAGCAGCTAAGCAAGTCCAAACACTTGACAGAGTAAACATGCCTGAGAGACCACGTTCGCTTTAATCCCCTTATCAGCAACTTGTCTTTGGTTGGAGGCTCTTTGTCACTAAGTCGCTGCCACTGAACTACCACCAAGGACACAAAAGAGCAAATACTCCATGAGCTAGACACAGTAAACATCTTACAGAAGGGGCCAAGAGAGCCTTTGTAAAGATCAAAATAACTTGTCTCTGCTCTTTTACAAACTAAACATAAGTAATTTCTGGAAGACTTTTTGCTTAGGAGGAAAACGATGGTAGAAACATTGAGGCAGGAAAAGGTAAGAAGCAGCAAGAGCAGTGATGGAATGCAGAGAGACAGCTGGGCTAGAGGGCAATGAGACTACACAACGATATGCAAAATGCCAAATGTACATTACTTTCCAGAGAAAGCCTAGGTGTAAAGGGCATGTGTGGGATCGTGAGGGATGGCTGCCTTAATGGGAACCCTTCTAACCACTTTGATTTGTTCCTATAGTTGAGCCGATTCCTCTTCTCTAGATCTAGATGGAAGATATCAGTGAATGAAATGGCTCTTAATCAGACCTGATTATGATATCCTGCTATCTTAAAATAAGTGCAGACACGTATACAGCATTCAGGAAGGTCTCAGAGGTCTCAGCTATCAAATTAAGAAATGCTCACAGGGTTAGAAAGGGCAGAAAATACCACAAACAGTGGGGTTTCCATCTCGGGAGATATGCGTAACAGTAGGATGTGTCCCAGTAGTCCTGCTGTGCCCTATTGACAAATTTGTAGGTTTGCCTTATGTAGGTCGGGCACATGCAAGAAGCTTGCAGGGCATGCCAGCAGTCTCCAGGGGGTTTCAAATCACAATCAGACAAAATATCATGTTCCAGAAAACAAGTCATCCTGTTTAACTCAAAAGGGAAATTTGTTTGATGGGGGGGGGAAGAAAAAGTTTCAAGTCAACTCAGAATGACTTTTTGCCCGTTCATCTACCAAATCCAAACAATAATTATTCGCACAGTTCTAGCTTCTAGTGCAATACTCTCAGTTAGAAATATTCACGCACAGTTAATCTGACTTGCCCTGCTGGAGTCGCTATAATATCACAAGACTCGCAAAGCAACTGGGAAAGGCATGCTCCTTCTCTGGCAGAACCTCCTCTCATGCTCTCAGTCAGAAAGCAACACTGGCAAGACGAGGATATAATCCACAGCCTAGTGGGAAGAACTTATTTGCTGCTACATCAGAAGAAGACAGGGAAATAAACTTGTACCTGGGAAAAACAGAGGTTTTCTTAAAAAAATATATACTAATTCAGATTCCGTGTTACTTTTCTTCCTTTCCATGGGTTTACCCATGCAGGGTGCAAAGAAAGCAGAGTCTGGCCCTAAGGGAGTTCAGATGCAGCAGACTGATCTACCAGAAGGCTACGATATGTTTCCAGAAGGTGCAATATAATTCTGAGGCCAAGGAACAGCCTATTAGCTCTGCATGCCATTAATTTTCATGAATACTTCAATCCAATGCTCACAGAAGCTGTTGGGCATCTTTCCATTTTCTCTAGCAGGACCTGGATTAGGGCTTATTTATCTTTACCCTATATACCTTATCTTCAAGTTAGGAAGCAGCCCAAACAGTTCAGTGTAGCCGTGCCCCTTCTGAGCCCTCTGCCAGGCTCTGTGCCCAGCAGCATGTGAGACGCTGTCGGCAGGTCGGAGTGAAGGCAGGTCACAGTCAAAGCCACTCATGGAGAATTAAACTTCAGGCTTGTTTGACTAAAGTTCCGAATTCACCATGGTTCCCCTGTTTTGCCAGCCTAAAGAAGCAGCCCAGCAGGTTCTTGAGTCACATGCCAAAATGCCTCCTTCATCCTCCCTGGAATTGGAAATGATTACTAATAGGTATTCTTGCTGAAATGATTTAACATAATGTGCTGAATGAGATCACTAAGTCAAAATATCTTTCTCTAAGTGACTCTCTCACTGCTTGCTCAAATGCCAGAGGGGAAGGAGGACAGCATGAAGTGAATTCTTTTGCTGGCTTTTGCGCTTTACAAAATCTTGAAGTTACAGGAAGGAAGTTTTACCCAGGCTTATTACAAGAGGTCCATGATGCAATCTGGCAGGCAGCTGGGGGATGGAGACACCGGGGTCTGGGTTAACCTCTCGCATTCATGCCTTCCCCTTTTACAGTATTTTCAGTGCTCTCTAGTCTAGGCTGGGAACTGGAGACAGGAAGGAAAGCAAGGCTGGAAAGGGGATGGGCACTCCTTGCCCTGCACGCACAGCCCCCAATACTTTCCGAATACCTTTGCAGCTCCATCGGTTACAGCAGGCTGCAACCACCAAGTAAAACACAATTTGGGGATGAACCTGGTGTGCACCACAAAACACATCGCTGCATGCCAGGGATGCTCGAGGTTTCATTGAGAGGCCAGGCTGCCCTTTCCCATCCGAGTCTGTCAGCCTCAAAATTAACTTATCGAGGTCAGTACTCATAACAGCGGTATCACGGACTTTGGATTCAGTCTTCCTTTCTGAGAAAGCCCCACACTCTGTGGCCCAGTACGGCTATTACCTGCCAGCCTAAAGGATGATGAATGTTATTTATATTGCACTAATGGCTAACCACTCGGTGCAGAAAAGGGACAGGCTGTGCTATGGACTTTTCAAACACGTGCAGAATGCGGACTGCCCACAGATGGCTGAGTGTATGAAACTGCTGAGACATTTCAGGATAATGTTCTTGAATGCCTTGGACATGATGACCTCCAACCACTGTGCAGTACTTGTGCTGACTGCAACAACACAGGGTGCCGCTCTACAGCAAAGACATTCATTCATACCAAATTCTTATCAGTTACTGTGGCATGACCTTGCAATAGCACAAAACTCATCTACTTCAAAGCAGATAGGAAGGCCTTTAAGTTCCTTGATTAATAGACTTAAAAATATTCATCCAACAGAAAACACAGAGGAATAAAGAGGTATTCTAATGACAAGTTTTCCTAATACTTAGCTGCTACAATTGTACTGTCCACGTAAAAAAGTGAATCACTGAATAAGACCTACTCAAGACGTAGATGACAAAAGTAACTCGGCAATAATAAAAAAAAATGAGGGCCTGATCCTATTAAAAAACTCCCTTTAACACCCGTTTAACTCTGATATAGGGGGCCGGTTAGCTCAGTCAGTTGAGCGTAACGCTAACAACGCTAAGGTCACGGGTTCGATTCCCGTTCAGTCCCCATGTGTTGCCTGATCTAGTTGAGAGGTGGCGTCCCTGGCGGCAGGGAGGCTGGATTAAAATGATCTCTAAGGTCCCTTCCAGCTTAGGCCATTCTATGATTCTATATGTGCACACTTGCAGAATTAGGCATCAAATAATCGCAGAAAAATGTTAAGAACTGAAAAATCGCATCTTCAGCATTCCACTACAGTGAGCCTACAGGGTGGATAGCTAACTCTTCCTGGGAAACACTCTCCCAAGAAACAGCCCAGTAAAGATGCAGAGAAAATATATCCAAAACATTCAATCCAGATTTTTTTTTCATTATTAATCATTCTCTCTGTATCTTAGAAAAATCACACAGTAACTTATTTCATATGCAATGAAGTACAGAAATCTAAAATATTGTGACGTATTCCAGCAAGAAATGCCTTAGAGAAGGGTTTGTGGAATAGGTGTCAGACCCTCTTTTATCCTTTCAACAATTAATGTTCCAGTATTGAATTTCTAAATATATATCCATAAACCAGCAGCCATTAGTGCCCATCAGCAACCTTATTAAAAAACAACTGCTAAAAATATATCTTACCCTTAAGTATACTCTTTATACAGTATACTCTTTATAAGTATGCTCTTTAGCCTTGCTTTAGACAAGGCTATGTCAGAGCTTCATAGCCAAATGTCTGAAGATACCAGAGCCTAGTAAACAGGCTAAGCAGGCGTCAACCTGATACACTCTCTTGTGTCTTTTCAATGAGATGAGTGGTCACTCCCAACCAAATCGGAGAAATAAAGCATACAGTAAGGGACTGCAAGTATTTTCTAGCTGTCTCAATTCTAGAATTCTCTTAAGAGGATTGACATCTCAACATCCAGGCATTCCTTTCATTGTCAAACACTCACAGAGCAATGGGATTCATCAGCAATCTGCAGAGCTTGGAAGCTCAAAGGCATTTACAGATAGACGGGGGTTTGCGATAGATGTGTTGAACCAGGGCCGAGATACAGGATCTGCGAAAATTACACCCAATACCTGTAAAGCCTTTAGCTATGATAGTTAAGCCAGGCACCACAATATGCAAAATTTAGTCTGGGTGGCTTTTACAATTTCACAAATTGTTTAAGGGAGGCCGATCAGCCTCTGTGTCACATACTACAAGGAAAAGGCTGTTGGGATGACTGTGGAAGGTGATCTTTGCTGCCTGCGACTCCACCACTCAAGTATATGGAAATGAAGTGTCATTTATAAACAGGTTTTGGATTGTCCTAAGTACAAATTTCATGGATGATGGATTTAAAGCTCTCTCTAGCACCTACATCTCACCTAATGGTATTGTCCCTCACAGATTTTCAGCCTGTTGCTCCATCACGATCTACATATCGTCCTAAATCTTTTAAAAGGTCTTGACATAGGGATATGTCTTGTTGGTACAACACAGAGATCCTCTATATCAAAAGATTTCTGCCTTACTGACAATAGGTTCAAAATGATTTCCAAAGCCAGCTGTATTTTCAATAATTTGTCCATTTTGTAGTTTTCAAAATAGGTTTACCCACTTACGATAGAACCTAGTTTAAGCTCCTCCATCCTCCAACCCAGGCAGTGCTAGAACTTTGCATCGAACTTTTTATAGCATCAAATGTGATGTATGGTTTTGTTTCCTGAATCCTAAAAAAATAAAATATTTGTTCAGTCACAGTCTGTACAAAAGCATATTAGCTCTGTGGTATTCCAGAATAGCTGGCTACACTCTGAGGCTATACATTCTTCTGCTAAAAGATATATTATCACATCTGTGTCTAAAAATTTTTGTTTCCATGTCTGCTAAAAGCAACACCTACAATTGCTATAGTTGAAAACAAGATAAAAATATTTTTCACCCATTTGTCACCCTTTTGCATTAAACAACACTAAATGTATAGTCTAGTTCATTAACAGAGTTTTGCCTGTTCGTATTTACATATAACAAGGGAGAAATAAATGTGTTAAAATAGAGGAAAATGGAATTGCAAATACAACAAAAATGGAAACAGAGTTTGTGGGCTGGTGCGGCATCTAAAACTACTTAACACATTGGGAAAGAAAAAAAAAATCATAGAATCATTTAGCTTAGAAATTACTATTAAGATCACTGAGTCCAACACTAACCTAACACTGACAAGTCCACTGTGGAATCGTTTCCCTAAGTGCCACATCCACACTTTTAAACACCTCCAGGGATGGTGACTCAACTATTGCCCTGGGCAGCCTGTTCCAAAGTTTGACAACCCTTTTGGCATTACCTTACAAGTTGCCTTACTTAAATTTTTTTAATTACCGCAGCATATAAAACAGCTAGCATGCATCTTCATTGGATCTCTTTGCTCAGCAGTCTCATTATAAGGTTTTACCTTTATTAGTGGGATTCTCAGTCTTTACTCTTCATGTGACTGGTCAATAACAAACTTTTTCACCACTTTTTGCATGTTTAAGTCATTAGGAAACTTTAAAATACACTACCATTTTATTATTTCCTTTAGAGTGGGGAGTTGTATTCATGTATATATCACAAAGGATAAAATAAAAAAGCAGAAAACATCATGAATTCTCCTTCAAGCAGATGGTACTGCAGTAGCATCAAACAAGATCATATTAATTACTTTCAGAAAGAAAAGGAGATGTCATATTTGAGATAGAGGATCCTACCAAACCCACGAAGAACCATTCGTAAATCTAACAATAGTGAGATTTTTTTCATTACCTCATTGTGACAGCTGTCAAGCCGAGGAAAACTTTTTGTTAATGCCAGTACAATTGTTCATTTAAACAAAAGCCAGTAATTCAGTCACGCTGGAACAGTTTACGTCCCCAGCTCTGCCATACAATCTGCACACATCATATATTACATCTATATGCATATATACTCTTTAATTGTTATCTTTGGGGCTACATGTTATCTGTCCAGAGCCTGAGCAGAGTCCTGCAAAAAACAAGCAGCTTGTGACTGAGTTGTAATGATCTGCCTGTGGTTTCCCTTGTTGGAAAGGGGAGGTTGTGCACCCCAGGCTAGCAGCCGGGGTAGGACATGCTCCCTGCATGCCAGGCTAACCGTATGGTCGCTGTTTTTCCCTCTGCCCTCAAAACAAGAGAACACAACTATTGCTAGAGATGTCACCTTGCTCTGTGCACGGTGACAGACTGCAGTGCCCAAGATATCAACTGCTTGACTTTGAGCTCACAAGGAATTCCAAGTATAGGTCTCTCTTGTGTGCTATCACAAGGTCTTTGAGAGCAATAACAATGCAGAGATGCCAGTAACTACCTCTTCTCAAGGCAGGGCCTGTATTGTTAAGGTGATTTTCCAACAGCAAAGCCAACTCTGAACAAGAAATGGCATGCAGCCCTTACCTCCTCGTAGACATCATCATTCCGTCTGAAGTCTCCAGCTCTCCTTGGAAGCACATGGACGTGAACGTGCTGAAATCGTGAAACAAAACAATGGTCAGACAAAACAATGGTGATTATCAAGCTCAAGACTTTCTTTTCTGGATTGTCAGCATTATTCTCAACACATACAAGCAACCATGCATGGGCTCCCACAGCATTATTTTCAGAGGAAAATACATTAACCTGTTCTATAACTGTATCTCAACTCTTTGGAGAATATAAAAGATGAAAAACATGAGAGAGCAGCTCTCCTGTATTATATGAGCTTCTGAGTGAAATGCCTGGAAGTTTAGGGGCTCTGTGGAATTATTCATAGTTGTCAGTCAGAGACGTATTTAGCCACAGCTTTGAAATGACAATGTACCTTGGAGCTGCGTGTTGTGACTTCAAAACCGACAAGAGTAAGAAGGTGCCAGTGATGGGACGTGGGCAGCCCTGGCTCGGTGCTGTGCTGCACACGCTGTGGGGGGACAGTAGAGTCACGCAGGAAGAAAGGCTGTCAGAAGAGGACACTCCCCGGGCTGTACAGCCTGCTTTTTGCAGGGTTAAAAAGACTTTAACGTTGTGCTTTTTCCCCCAGAAGGTTGCAACCTGCATATGACGCTGAGGGCTCCCGTGGTGTGAGATCCTGCTGGGACACGGGCTCTGGTGCGCCAAGGTCCCAAATCTGTGAGGCGCGAGAATGATGAGCCCAGTTTTGCAGAGCCTGAGGCATAAGCGTCACTCTCCGGAGGGCAGGGCCATCGCTCCAGGGCAGAAGAGGAGCTAAGGAGCATAAGCTGCAGAGGCAGCTTTCGGCTACCCAGTATGGGTGGGAGATGAGGGGCAATATATTTTTATCACAAGCGCTGATGAGATATGGGGAAAAGGAACAAAAATATGGACAAGGAAGCAAATATACGACTTGTCACCTTGCCAGCTTGATATGGTATTATTACCATTACTATTTTTTTTCTGTTAGGAGGTTATGGCAGTCTCTTCATACCACGTAAGACCAGTAATTGAAGATTCTCAAGACTCTAACTCTACTAGGGAATAAAAAAACCCCTTATCTATCTGCTTCTATGCAGTAAGTTCAGCTATAACATTGCAAAACATTCTTTCAACTTTTTCCCTTTCTTTTTCGCTCTCTTCAGAGACAAAAAAGAAACAACAAAAACTCCAAAATAACTGAGAATAATTTTTGAGGAAAAAAAGCCCAAAATGTCTCATTGAGGAGAGGCAGGAAACGATTTGAGCGAGAGATCACATTTCTGTATCTCCAGATCTTTTCAGATGGTGCCTCAAATCCTAAAAAAAACTGCATCAGAAACAGCACCAAACGCTTTACACAGAATTTAGACAGCTTGCACCTGACTCAATTTGATGAGGTGGAAATCAGCTGAAATTCATGCACCTCAGTGATATACTCTCCAAACATGGCTCAGGTCTATAATGAAATCCAAAAATCAAAAAAGATTTTCTTAGGCTATTTGTAAGAAAATTCAAACACACCTATATTGTGTTAACTTCAATCCAGAAAAACATTTGCTCAGTGAATAAAATGAAATCACATGGATGTTTCAGTTAATGAAATATTCTGAAAAATACTTTTCTTTTTTTTTTTTTTGTCAGCTTGTCCTGGAGAAGCTGAATATGTGATTGCTTATTCTTATTATCCACAGCTTTCAGTGTATTCACCCTAGAGATGAGGATGATTCTTGAGGGTTAAAAACTGTGGTTTTGAGTAATACATCAGTGATAGTGTTCTGATAGTGTATTATACTAATATATCATGAGAGCGATAGTGCTCCTGTGATGTATTAGTGTAATGTATCATCTGAACATCACCGCTCTCGTGATGTATTGCTCAAAATCACAAGGCAAGTTTAAAGATGGTCATCAGTAGCCCTAGGCCTGAAACTTTGCTTTTGGGCAAAGACAGACTTTCAAGAAAAATAAAAGCCAAGATTAAAGTTCGCAGCGGTATTGTAAAATTTCACTAGTGTGTCACACCTATAGTTCTCATTAGATTTTATATTTACTCATAAAAATAGAGAAAAATCTGCCCATCAGTTTCTTTCTTTTTTGCTACAAGGAGTGATAGTTCTGCTACAAACATCAATTTTGAGGAATTTCTCTGGATGATATATATACAGCCTAATATCAGCTATCAACAACCATATCCCCCAGAAGGTTAGCCACCCTTAAGAGTAATTTTTATCTCTGTGGCAGAATGTTCCAGGATGCACACAGAAGAAGATCTGTATACCCACAACAGACAATTTAGAATATCAGAAAGCACGCAGGGATGTAGTCCAAAGCTCAGTGCAGAGATGCTGCACTGCAGATGCACAGACCAGCACAGCAGGTAATGAATGAGCCTAATGTGATCTTCTACCCAAAATGGGCTCTTGCAATCAGCACAAAAAAAAGAAGAAAAAGTGTTTATGACAGCATATGGGCCACCTGGCATCAGTGGGGACATCCTCAAGGGTTACTCACCTTTAATACATGCATTATGTTCTCACACAATGCCAGGCTGTGTAGTAAAATCTGCCAGCTGTATCAGAAAACAAATTAGTATTTCCAAGGTTTGAGGTAACTACAATCAATTTAAGAAAGTAATGTTTTCCAGACATTCATTTTTTTCTTTCTTCAAAATTTTGTCCATGGAACATAAATAAAAATCTGGATTCACCCTACTGTTTGTGTAATAGAAACGAACAGGAGGTGCAATTGGGTCTCAAGTAATTTCCTTCTCTTCAGCTTTACCAAAAGAAAAAGACGGGGAAATACAAGCAGAATAGAGCACTGGCTACCACACAGTGAGAACCACAACAAGGGGATTTCACACCTTCTATCATCTGCCTTTACAGATTCGGGCCTTCTCAACTCAGAGATGCTGATATCTGGATTCATTAGGAGTTCTTTAATTGATCGTATTTGCTCCTTAGTATTATTTTTTATTGTTAAAGCCTCAATCCACAAAGGCACTTAAGCACCAGCTCAATTTCCAACCTGTGAATTGGTTCAGTGGGAGTATTCACATCCCAGATATTATGTACATGTCTTGGTGTTTTGCATCTGCTGATATAGGGAGGTCTCCGCAACTGGATGCAGCAGAAATAACTCTAAGGTGCCTGCAAATTAAAGTTGCTTCCTTCCATTTTGTTTTCCAGGCATAAAAACCCTGCACATCCAAAAAAGACATTTGCAGTTGACTGAAATGTGTCAGTAGATAGAAACAAAACATTTGGCTGCACTTTTTTTAACCAAACAAACAGATATAGGCAAATCTTCCCTCAAAACACTGCTTGGAGACAAAAAATCCAAACATTGTGTATACAAAATGTCAAAATAAAGCATTTCAACTCTGTCCCCAGTTACTGTGGGTATCCTTATGTCTAGTGGGTGGCAGACAGCCCCATCATATCCCAGCAGGCTGTATTCAATCACTGATGATTGCATTTCACTTTTTTTTTTCCCATAAAATTGTTTTCCCCTCATTTTGCATTATTTTGATTAATAAGCAAGAAAAGCAACATACAACAGCTGAGACATTTACATGAATGAACCAATCAATATCACCCACATCAGGGCAGAATAAATGCAGACACACACTTGCATTGCTTAGAATGTTGCTACCATTCCTTCTTCTTGTCAGACTCTAATGGAAAAAGCTGCGTGCGAGCGCGGAAGACGGGCACAGTGGGTGTGACAACAGGAGGACTCAGCACAACGCCCCCAAGTAGGGGACACTGTGGATCAAGGATGCCTTGGCCCCACTAGTTGCTTCTGATAGTGGGGACAAGATTTCCTGACAGGCAAATCTGGGGCAGCAGCAGCTGGAAGGAGGCTGTAGGAGCTGAATTTTATAGGATCTTCCAAATTATAAAAATATTAGGCTGACAGTTTTCTAGGGCTGGGACCGTAGTTTCCTCCATTTTCACCCTGTAAATGAAATATCGGTTTGAGAAGCTTCTAATGGTGAGAATTATCAAGTGATGCAAAATCACCCTTAAGAGAAGCTTGTTCAAGACCTTTAAAACCAGGATGCCCAGAAAATTAGAAGACATACTACAATGCACAGATCTGTAGTGCAATGGGAAAATTGTAAGCAAGAGCCAGCCTGTGCCACCTCTGACCTTCCACTGCAGCAAAAGGAACCTCTGGTTGAGCTCTGCGGTGTTCCCAGCACGACTGCGGGAGTGTGGGGCTGCCCACGGGTGCTTCAGAACACACTCATCCCACCATTGCTGAAATCTGGCAGCAGCACAGGCATTTGTGGGATTATACATCTAAAGTCAATTTCCAGTGAACCAGGACTACAAAATGCTCACAAAAAAATCTCAGCTGAAGAACCTGGGGCCTGTTTTGTTGGAAAAACACCCATTCATGTCAGGTGAGTTTTGCTTCAGCACTCAAGGCCATGCAGAAATCAATGTTCCTAGTTACAGCTGTTTTAATACACTGAATTATGGTCGAATAACCAAAGTGTCACCACTGCACTAGATGTAAAGCAAAAATACCAGGCAAAAATAGACACTGAAAGAGATTTCCCGGGTAGACCAGAATAGTGAAGAGCAGATGACCCTGCCACATGCCGCTGGGGAGGACATGAACGTTGCCTGCAATAATTCATGAACATTATGTTGTGTTCACTCAGCTGCTGTGCTGGTTAGCAGAGCAACGAAGCTCAGCTTCCAACAGAAAGGGACGTAATAGCCTGTACAAGAGCTCTTCAGAACACACAAAGGGTCTATTAGCAATAAATGTTGCTAATAAAACATAAAAACTGGCAATGGGTCACACAATCCTGAGGACAGGAGGCCTGCCAAAAAGTTGGCAGAAGAAGGGCTGCTCCCCTCACACCTGCACAAGCACTACGTGGCTGAGCTGTGTCTTCATGCGGATCCCTTTCAGCAGCTTAATCCTTTCCCTTGTTGTTTTTCGGTCTTTCTACAGAGAAAAAGCTTTGCAGCAGTAGGCTTCCACAGACCCATGGTGCAGCAAGCTGAGGAAAAGCCATGACGTGGGGCATGGAGGGACGTCAGGGCCAGGCAGAGTAAACCCCATGTCCCTGCCACTGTCGTGCTTAGGCAGGGGGAAGGGCAGGAAGGGCATTAGCGGCTGCAGGCAGCAAGACTTGCTGGCCAGGAGACCCCTACCACACGTTTGCTGGGAAAAAAATGATGGTCATTTGCAGATAAGCCCTTGTTTGCTGCAAAGTCCCCTGTCCATTACTGAGGTACGGGCTCCTTACAGGAGGCTGTGACAATGCTTCTTCTGAACTACCAGATTAACTGTAGAAATTCCAAACTAATAACCATTCTCCAGGTAAGACTGTTAGTGGGTGATAAAGAAAATCAACCATAATACTGAGATAGCCACATGAAAAATAGGGCAATTTTGTCCTCTCTGTAAACTGGGCTTCCATGGAGCCCTTGTTTGCTATTCTTGATTAACTGCTCAATTATCCCTGTTACAAAATTATTCCATGGAAAGCCCTGCCTGTATATCCATAGCTCATTAACAGAAAGCACTCCCTCTGCTGTCCCCGAAAATACATCGCATTACCCAGACACCAGCACACTTGGTACAACCACTCTTTCTAGGCACTGAAAGGCAATTTCTAGGGCCCTTGACTTGCAGGCCCTGGCAAAGGCATCTTAATGGGAAAGCAATCTCTGTTCTGTGAGTATTTATGAGTTCTTGACATTTTTCCTAGTCCTGAATTGAGTTGGGAAGGAGAAACACATTAAAAAGAAAAAGTTCTAGTCGATGTTAGGAAAGAGTTTTGGTCAATTAAAATACTCAGTTTTCACAGCCTTCAAAATTATTGCCAGCATTAATATTATTTTTTTCCTATATTTTTTCTTCTACATTTCCAGGAGTTATAAATCACACAAAATAAGACCGCTTTAAAAGACCTGATTTTTATAAAGTATTAAAACATGACAGGAAACTACTTAAACAACTTTCCTTCCAAGATTCCCCATTTTTAAGAATCAGCAATTTTCCTTTCCAGCTTCACTACAAACCAGCTTCACTACAGCACGAGGCTGTATAGATGCAGACCCAGCGCCTCCTCCCCAGATGGCAGCTCTGGCGTTCGGGTGGCGAGGGTTGCTCCAAGGCCAGGAGGGCTGCACAGACTAACACCCTCTTGTAACACCTTTGCTTCGGCTCTGGTTTATTAAAACACAAACCCGAAACTTGGTTTTCTACCGTCGTGACAAACACAGATGGAAGGGAGTGGCACAGGCTGGCCGCTTCGAGAGCAGCTTGTGTAGGGAGACAGAGGGATGCTGTGGAAGGGAAGGGCAGGGAAACCCGCATCTGTCTCGGAAAGCTCAGCGCAACTGCTGAGACACAGGGGAGAACGGGCTAGAAGAACCAAAGGAAGAGTGAACAGGAAGGGTAGGAGCTACCGAAAGAATGGAGGTGGCGGTGGAGGTTTTGTGAATCAAAACTATTATGCAGAAAGAGGATGCAAAGAGAGAAAACCAGAAGAAACTGGAACACAGCAGAGGAGGTCACGCACAGGCTGGCCATACGCTGCCCTGCTGGAGCGTGAGACCCCTTTCAAGAGGTGCTTGTGTACGTTTGCCTGGCACTGCACTGCACACACCTCGTTAGGAGGGAAAAAGAAAGCTTTTCAATGATCCCTACTGACATTTATGCCGTGGATTTGCCTCTGTATCAAGGTACTTGCTCAGGACAGAGAATACATACTTCAGAAAGCAACAAAATGGAGAGAACTTACAAATATATCAGAAACCCTTTCAAGAGGTGCTTGTGTACGTTTGCCTGGCACTGCACTGCACACACCTCGTTAGGAGGGAAAAAGAAAGCTTTTCAATGATCCCTACTGACATTTATGCCGTGGATTTGCCTCTGTATCAAGGTACTTGCTCAGGACAGAGAATACATACTTCAGAAAGCAACAAAATGGAGAGAACTTACAAATATATCAGAAACGAAACCAAGACATTTATGCCGTGGATTTGCCTCTGTATCAACGTACTTGCTCAGGACAGAGAACATATACTTCAGAAAGCAACAAAATGGAGTGAATTTACAAATATATCAGAAATGAAACCAAGTGGGGGACCTGCAGCAGAGTACATCTTCAAACGTGTAGATTGAGAAATGTGCAGATTCAGCATCCTCAATAAATAATGCATCTGTCAACTGCTATGGAGTTTTAAAGAAATGAGTTGTTGATGAGCTAAAAAAGGGATGCAGAGGTAATGAAAACATGTGCAGAAAGACTTTTAAACCCACTTGAGATCTGCAGTCATAACTTCCACAGCTGAAGGCAACTTTAGCATTTGCAAGAGAATTGCCAAGCCCTCCCCCTCAGCCTCAAACCCAAGAAAACTGGCACAATAATTGAAGGTAATTAACCTGTGGTGACTGGAAGTGGTGATCCAAATGTAATTCGGATATCTCCTATGAGGTCCTCTGAAATGCAGCAAATGAATAAACTAAATGGCAATAAGGGTGGGACGGTGCTTCTGAACTGCTATTTCCTGACCTCTAACCTGATCTACAACTCTAGGAATGAGGGTCCACAAATGATGGCAGGAAGGTCAGGGCAAGGACCAGCACCAACTGCTCTCACCTATCATTATTCAGTGCCTATTCCCTTGCCAGGACCCAAAGCGGATGGGACCAATGGCTCTGCAGAAGTATCAACCATTATTCTCTGCGAATCAGCAAGAACAACATCTTATTATTCAGTGCCTATTCCCTTGCCAGGACCCACAGTGGATGGGACGGACAGCTCTGCAGGAGTATCAACCATTATTCTCTGTGAATCAGTAAGAACACAACATCTTGGTCCAACCAAAGAACTTGATGTGGAGACTGCTACACCATGTTTCCTAGATTATACATCAACAACACTGCTTTTTGAACGCTGTGAGACCTGTACAGCATCTTCTACGCCCTGAATAACAAAGAACTACAAAATCAACCCTAGACACTGGAAGCCCCTGCATAAAGTACCACTGTCATTTTACAGATGGGTAAGCTGATGCACAAACCAAGGAAGGTGCTTCCAGAGCTGCTAAGGTGCAGGCTGAGGGACAGCTGGAGAGCTCCTGCCTTGAGGCCCTGTGCCCCTGCCTTCCCCTAAGGTCACTTTGCCCAGGTGTTTTTGTGCAAATTTGGTGTTACTGAGATGCAAATAAAAGCAGAATTGCATTTCCCCTCACCTCTGATCTTTAGTTAAGTCTTGATAAATGCATATTGTTTTAACACTTGTGATACGTATAATTAGGGTTCTTTAATTTATGTTTCAATAAAATGTTCTATAATAAACATTTACTGCTCTGTGAATAAACATTTAAATGAAGCTCCTAATGGGGGTTACATGTTTTGAAGCAGTTCATGGCTTTGCTGAAGTCTCTCCCTATATTTAACGAGAGTCATTTCCATAATCTGTGCATTATTGCTTAAGCCTCCCTTTAGGAATATTTTACAAAGTAAAATTCTGTGAAATATTATCAGCCAAAAGAGAAAATGCTAAGAGGATTATCAAATTGTCCCGTTAAAGGGACAGCACAAGCTTTCATTTCCCCCCCGAGATGCTCACATTGTAATTATGTAGAATGTGCTTACTAATTATCACACTGGTGTGTTATTACTGCCTTTTTTCCTCAGAGACCTGGTCTAAATGAAAAGGATGGGAGACTCCTGAAAGGTCTGAAATGAAGGGCAATATAATGCTAATTTACCTTCTGATATTAATAAGGATCAACCCCCTCCCCCAGGCAAACCTTGTAGATGTCAGGAAAGGTCCAGCACCCTCGGCAGGGGGGCAAGTGCTGGTAAGTACAAAGTTGTGTGCAGCTTCTCCCACAACACTGACCCTACAGCTCCATAATTGACATGCAGGGTCTCATCCTCGTTTTGCTGAAACTGCCACCCATTTTCTCACTGACTCTAATAACGGCAGGACTCAGTATCCCGGCTGAGATATAAAATACACTAAGGTCGAGGGAAATGCAGAGGGCTTTCAGCTCTCTGGAGTATCTACAACGATACAAACACCCGTAAGATATCTCCTCCATGTGTCTGAGTACATTTGAGGAGAGCATAAAACTGAAATTTATCTTCTCTCCACCAGCAGGGAGTAAGAGCATTACAGCAGCAATGGCCCACCCCTCCTTTAATGCAGGAGGCAGGGCAGAAGAGGTGAAGATAAATCAGGAATGGATGTGGCAGGGGAAAGACAAGCCTTACACACCAGTTATTCTAAGGTGGAAATTATCGCATCTAATCTTTGTGGTTATTGCCTTTCTAGACAACTGTTGCATCTACGATGACGGCAAGGTTCCTGCAGAATTAAAATACCCTCCCTGTCTCCTCTTGCATTAGTTAAAGTTGTGCGTTGGATTTGTATGACAAGGTTTTGGTAGCAGAGGGGGCTACAGTGGTGGCTTCTGTGGGAAGCTGCTGAGAACGTTTCCCCACACCTGAGAGAGCCAATGCCAGCTGGCTCCAAGATGGACCTGTCGCAGGCCAAGGCCTGTGACTGTAATTGGTGAGTGATCCCTCTCTGTCCTCACCTAAATCATAGAATGGCCTAGGCTGGAAGGGACCTTAGAGATCATTTAATCCAACCTCCCTGTCATGGGCAGGGATGCCTCTCAACTAGATCAGGCAACACACGGGTACCGAACAGGGATCGAACCCATGACTTTGGTGTTATCAGCACCACGCTCCATCCGAGTGAGCTAACCAGCCCCCCATGAGCCTTCCGATGTATTTTCTCTCCCCTGTCCAGCTGAGCAGGGGGAGTGACAGAGCAGCTTTGATGGGCATCTGGCATCCAGCCAGGGACAACCAACCACAAGATGGAAAGGAGGAACGACTGCAAGAAGAAAGAAAAGGTTTCTGATGACAGTAACATGACCAAGCCTCATAACTTTCTGGAGGGGATGAAACGCGTTCGAGCCACGGTTCTTTCCATCACGGTACCTATCAGTGCTAAGGGACATTTCCAAGGCTCTCTGTGTCAGTACTAAGGCATTTTATACCCTTAAGGATACACTTCCCAAGAACTAGCAAATATCTCTGTGCACATCTATAGCACTCACTAGACCCTATTTAGTTATTTATAAGATCAAAATTATATATAGCAGCTATGGGTTCCAAAACATGGGCTCTTCCCCTGTTTTATTGCCGAATGTGCACATTCATCGTTAAGGTTTAGCTGCTTCAGTTGAACCTTTTAAATGTAAATTATTTTCTGTTATAAAAAGCTGATTGTGGGAGTTTTAGTATTTCAAAGATGGTAATTTATGTGACTGGAACAAAATAAAACATTCAACAGTAACAGAATTTTACTTGATCAGAACCACTTTTATGTTTCAGTATAGTTTTCTTTTCATATTTTACTCCTGCAGTAGTGGCCTCTGTCTTTCAATTAGCTTGAAACAGAAGATCTTAGATAAAACCATAATTAAATGCCATTTGCCTATGTCATTCCACAACTTCTTCACCTCACATTTAAAGTATTTTTAAGCTGTCATGGACCAATGGCTGAAATCCCTTACGCAGCTGCTCAGCTGTTCCCCCCCTAACAGTCCACTGAAGTCTCTGGGACGATGGGGAAGCTGGACCAGTCTCCAAACACCCCACAGGAGTCAGTCCTCCCATATCAACTCAAGCCATTTCAACAGCACATCCAGTGAGGCGGCTGAGAATCAAGAAAGCAGAGTTTCGGCAACGACCACACGACTGCTGGTCAATCCCTTTTTCCCTTGACCGACTTCCCACACACACTGTTGGATTTGGGACACAAAATGGCTGTGTGGAACTAAACAGCCTCCTTGAAAACCAAATGTCATAGGTCACCTACAACATCACCCAAAGGCGACTGAAATGCCTGTAGACTCCTCGGTATCAGCAGCTCTTGGATCAGGCCTTGCAGAATACCATGGCATCAGCACTGACAAGTCACCTTTGAAGATTTTGACAACAACGTACACAAGCTAATATCTTCTCCCTGGCTACCAGTGCAGAAGTACTTTCATTCTTGATTTCCCAAGTAACTAGGATTTTTCTTGCTGTATTTCGTAACATGCAGCCCTGCTCCAGTTCCTTTTCTGCTGAAGCCACTGGCAATACTCTTACTAACTTCAGATTAAGTCTTTCATGATTGGAAGAAATCTGACATGCAAACGTGATAATAATGGCAAAAAATATACAGTAGTATGTCTCCAAACTTAA
Source organism: Apaloderma vittatum (assembly GCF_000703405.1). Taxonomy (NCBI): domain Eukaryota; kingdom Metazoa; phylum Chordata; class Aves; order Trogoniformes; family Trogonidae; genus Apaloderma; species Apaloderma vittatum. The sequence goes on along the minus strand of NW_009700691.1, from coordinate 77,360 downwards.
AAATTATATAAAAAGCATTCCATTGTCTTTATTCACTTTGTAATATATTGAAATCAGGCTAGAAAACATATCAGTGTCCCTTTCTCAAACTTTTTAACTTCTTTAAGTACTTCTTTTGTAAGACCTTGCACGGCATGCAATATCTGCACATCTCCCACCTAAGTGTAGTGAAAGGCAAGGACAACACTGAATAACACATAAATGCATCATCCACTGACCACGTCCTGGTTTGAGCTAAACTCTAACCCTCAACAGACTGTTTGCTAACACAAGAACTCAGTCATTTTAACTTACCGATTTAATCACAGAAATGTATTATTGATTCAATCTTTCTTCGTATTCGTGAGCTGGCTAGGGAGAAGAGTGACCTGTTCTGCTTAGGACAGTTTTACCTTGATAAGCCTGAATTACCCTAATAGGGAAAGGAGCTCTTTCAAAATTGTTTAAAATCAGAAAATTCCCTCAATCGGGGAACTTTGGTGGATTTGTAATGCATGCTGGCTTTTGCCAGGAATCCAGCTGAAAGCACCAGACTTGCTGTCCTGGAGACCTTTCAACAGACAGTTTGTCTAAATGGACTTTGACTGTGACTCGCAGGGCCATATGGGCAGAAGGGTAGCAGAGGTGAACAGTTTGTGATTACGTCCCTAAGTCATTTAACCTTCAGAATTACGATTCCACACACTCTGCCACCCAACAGGAGGCTGTACAAGCAGGTGAAAAGATAGATGTCTATTCTTAATGACTGTTTAGAAGACTGCTGCGCTCTGGTGTGTGCCCATGTTGGTTCAGTTCATTAATGTAATTAACCAACAATCAATCTTTTTAGATTAGTTACACAAAACCAGCTTCTGCCAGATCAACTGACATGAAAGTTAGGTCACGCTCCATTTCTGCACAATTTAACATCCGCACTGGAACAGAATACAGGGCATGGAAGCATCAGAAACTGGAGCCAAATTCATTTGAAGCCCTACAACTTAATTAAAGTGTGCAAAATCTGTGCAGCTGGCTTGGTCTTATTTGCATGGCCTTCCATGTTTACAGCTAAACACCTTGGCAATACAAAAAGTGCTCAGAAGACAAAGGAAAGCAGAAGGGGAAGTGGAGGGAAAAGGAGAAAGGAAGTGCTTCCAGGAAATATTTACTAGCGAAGGAATTTAAATAATTTTAAACAGTGTAACTTTATGCAGGGCTTGAAGCTGGACCTTAACAGTGGCTTTCATGATTCACCAGCAGCTTCGTTCACAAAATAAGATGAAAACAGAAGGAATTGAAGTCACTATTAGTGTCTATTCCTTTTCTTTTTGCTAGAAAATACCAGCAAAGCAATCTTGGTTTTCCCTGACTACAAAGGTTACAAGCACAGTTTCATCATCAGCCTTGACATGCTGATCCGCCATCCTGGGATCAGAGCTGAGAGCAGCTTATAGCTCAGGCTCACAAGCTGCCTCCCTCTTTCCGCTTCCTTGGGGGCCGGGGAAAAGGATTTGGTTGGCCTAAACCTGGTGCAGTGTGTTCTCCAGAAGTGCTGGCCGAGGGATTGCTAAGGTGACTGAATCCTGCCCCTAGTTGCCTTTCAGCCCAGTGCCGGTGGAAGGAGGTGCAAGCAGCAGCCCTGCAGAGTCTGGTTCAGACCAAACAGACCTCACGTGGTCCAGACATGCTCTATTTGCACCAGTCTGAGAGCTGGTCTCAGGGGAAGCAGCTCAGTGACCTCAGGGTTGCTGCTTGTGGGGCTCTGCAAGCCTGAGCAAGGCTGCGAGGGGAAGCGCACGCCCCCGTGTTGCCGGCAGGTCAACGTGCGGCTTGGCCAGAGCATCTGCGAGCTCAGTGTGGGTGCACTGTCAGCCTGGTTTGAGACTAATAGACAATTTCTTTCTCAACCCTCTAAGCTGAACCTGAACTAAACTGCTTTCAATTTCCCCAAAAGGCCAAGTTTGCAACTTCGCCTTATGCTTGTCCATTAAGACAGCATCTGGCTTCTTTTAATCCCTTGCACTAACTGAGTTGATCCAATTGCTTCCACTAAGCATAACGCAGACATTGCTGCTGAATGACTGCCATGAAACCAGGTTCCTCCTCCTAAATCCTCCATAAAATGGATGGCCAGGAGCCTCCCTGTGATGTCGTGCTGCAGGAGAGTATGGCAGGGTCCAGGCTGTGAGTCTGCAAAGGGCTGAGCACAGCCCATAAAGCACTGAGCACCTTCCCCGCTGTTTGCCGGAACAGGCATTGCAGGTTGCCAGGATCAGGCCAGCAGATTCCCCTTAAGTGAAACACTCATCTGGTTTTTGGTTTTTGTGAAATCAGGCGATTAGACTGGTGCAGCAGAAAAGGAGTAGGGATTGGGGCAGATGGGGAGGTAGAGGGAGGATGCCTGCTGAAGTTTCATTTGGAAAGCTGCATGTGAATTAGTATGACTAGAGAAAAAAAAACAAACACCAAGCTAGTCCTAGGAGACTGAGGAGGAACGTGCAACCTGTCACTTCAAATTCCCCACCCTCTGCAGAATTGCTGCCAGGAAACCACCAGAGCAGGTGCCTCTAGAAACGAAAGTGAAGCAGACATAAGTGAATTTAAAACTAATAACAGCGAGAAACTTTAATGAAACTCTGACTAGCTAGAGCAGCTTTTCTCATATAGGATTTTCTGAGCTTTCATAACTCCACACTCAAAAGTCATCCTAAGAAGTTGCAGGCAGCATATTATCACTTTGTGCCTCTGTGCGAACGTATATGCAACTTTCCTGCAGTATGTGCATAACAGCAAAATACAATGAGCCCACTTAGCAAGTTCCTTATTCATTACAACACTGATCTTTATCTTTTTTTGGTATATGCAATTCTATGTTATTGCTCTACGATGTACGCACTGCTAATTGCAAATGGGCTGCTTCTGTAGTTGGAGGACCAGGTTACAGGGGCTGGAGGAGTGGAGATCTTGCCCTAACAAAAGCTTCCAGTTTGGTTTGGATCCACCTCACTCAACAAGCTGAGCAGGGAGCCTGAGCTATTTGTAGTTTTAGTATCCAACACTGCTGCCAGAGTCAAAAGCAGGCAGCAATGCACAAGGAATACAAAATAGAGACCTAGAGGGCAGGCAAAACTTCCATAAATTCAGCTCATCTACCAACATTGAAAGAATTACTAATCAGAGAAAGAAAGCTACAGAAGTGCTAACATTAATTCTTCTCTGCTACAAGCCACGTGGCTAACACCATGACATCTTGCCATTTACGGAGGGAGAACTATTTATTTATGTAACCTACAGCTCACATTTAAATAATTAGTCTGCCTGATAAATTTTAGAGCTTGCAATCTGTGTGCTACGTTTGCGTAAGCACAGCATATTTAATGCAGGTACAATTGTTTAACACCTCCAGCATCATATTAAAAAGTTTCATATAATTAGCAGAGTTACCCACTCCAACTTTCAAGCCAGTTATACATTAAAAAAAAAAAAAAGTAAGCTAGCTGTAGAGAGTGAAGCTACTGCTCTGGAAATGTAGCCTGCACTCCTAGAAAGGGGTGTTTAGAGAGGGATATGTACTGCCTAGAAATAGGCAAATCAGGTCAGATAAGACAGAATCTGATGCAAAGTTCCTCCAAACTTCCTGTTATCTACAAGAGCCTGAATTCTCCTCAGATCAGGCTGCCAGCTTTGTTTTTCTTTCAGGCCACCAGGAGCAAAGGCCTGAATTCAAGAAGTGATGACAACTTGTTCCTCTCACCAGCATCAGAAGCCCAGTGCTTCCTTACAGCCAGATGCCAGAATACCACCTGCAAGACTGGGGATCACTGCTGAGGGGTTTTTACATTGCAATATCTTTACTTTAGGGTAGATTTCCAGAAGGTGAAGAGTAACACTCCTGGGATGCTATTCCGGATGCAGAGGTTTTGACTCTTCAATAAGCAGGAGCAGCAGGAGTTGCATGGCGATACAACTAATGAGGTGTATTCAGTCCTCAGCAGAACGGTCCTCACTTCCAGGAGGTGCGTCAGGGATGAGCTTGCTCTTTGTTGCTATTATTTTGACATAGCCAAGGAAGCAGAACCCCAGTTGTGTGGCTCATATCGTAGCAGTCTCTTGGTATTTCAGCGGAATAGGAATAAATACAAAACCTCGTAGATCAGTTTGTAAACATAAAAATAAATCTGAACTTCACCTTAAAAATCGAACCAATGGAGGAAGCTGAGGTGAATGCTATCATCATCGAGAGTGGATGTCACTGAAATTTCTACTACATTAGAATATGCTAAACAACACGAACAGAACTAGCCTGTATTTTAGAAATTAGGGTGTGCAAAGTGACAATTAGAGAGCAAGGTGATATTCCGAAAACCAAGTCACAAATTAGAAACGCTCACTTACGAGTTTTCCTTTAGGGAATGCATCTGAAAAGAAGGTCAAAATAAGTTTCCTTATTTGCTTCTTTAGTAACTGTTGCTCTTAGGTTAGCTCTTCAAACACCCAAATCTAAAGCCAAATTTCTAAAATAATTCTGCAATGAGCAGCCACTGTGACATTAACAGTTCTTGTCAGATTTTCAAAGCACTTCAACATTCAGTACACTTCACAGAAATTAGCCACCTGCATTATTGCCAATCCATTCTGAAAACCTTGTTTCATCTATGTTAAACTCTCATGAAACCTTCTACCTATATATCTTTTCCAAGCGGCGTTTAGGCACTTCAGAAGCTATTCTAGGTTTGATTATTTTGGCGGCATGTCAAGGTCCTTCACACAAGGAATTATTTTCCAGTCAATCTATACAAAATTGTAAAGAAACTGGGATCAATCCCACCATATCCGTTTATTACAAAACCTTGTATTGTCACATGACATTCATCCTAGACAAGTAAAATTAAGCCAAACTTTAGGTTAAAAATAACATTGTGCAGATTCCCACTTTGGTAACTTAGCTGCTAGGAACATTCACCTCTCTATTGTACCAAATTCAGTCAAATAAACATCTTCTTGCTATCGCTGAAGTGGAGTTAAGACCAATATATCTTAACAGAATCTTGATATCCCTGGGAAAATAAGTTTTTGTCAAGTGATGAGAATGTATTCTCCAAGGAGAACTGCCATGAGCAACAATGACTCTTAGTAGGAGTTTTGGGGAGAAGAACTGCATAACACTGGTACCCTTATACGTGCACAAGAGAGCACAAGCAGAAGAAAGGAATGAAATATTCCATATTCTTAGGCATGAGATAGGAATTAGTCCATATTCGGAAGGCCAAGGAAAGAAGACGCCTGTTCTTTGTTGAAGTAATGTACAAAACGTGACCTGGAAAAAAAGGACCTTATTTCTCCATAAAGAAAAAACAACTGTGCTGAATTCAGTTACACCAGGGGAGAGTTTTTCCCAAATTTTCTCAACAACTTGAAAATAAGTTAAAGAAATTCTCCCCGCCCTGACACTTCTACAAGGAAGCAAACTGCCCGTTTCCTACTTCTCCAAGCACAGAAGCCATCTACACAAGGCAGAAGAGGTGGGGAGATATAGGAGAGAGAGGAAACTCTTCTTTGCCTCTTTAGAGAGGCTGTTCACCCAGAAAAGGGTGTTTTCCTGCCAAGGGCAGAGGACACTGGGAGTGGGCTGATGTTGGTACTGCAGCAGGATAATGAGGCTGAGACCCTCCAACCAGAAGCAATGCAACTGTGTGAGGTCCATCCATGTGGAGCATTTCAATGTCATGAATCACTTCTCACGCTGAATCAAAGCCAGAATAAATATAATGGGGTAGGCTGGGAAATCATCCTTTGTAATCTGCAGCTCACAAAAACCACCCACTCAAAGCAGTATTCCAAAACAGCTTCTGAAGCTGTGTTTGACAAAACCTGTGCATTTCTGAAATGCTAATCAGGGCAGAATTAGCTGATCTGGGGGACACCGAGTTAGATGAGGACACGAGGCCAGCAGCAGATTACAATCTGAAAAGGTTTAAATAGACTTGTTAACATCTGTTTAGGGTGCAACTGTAATTAAGAGATCTCCTCTCCTTGTTTGGGGGTTTGAAAGTTTTTTTTGTTTGGGGTTTTGTCTTTGCCTTTCTTCTGCCTTTCCAGTTCTGACAACAAATTTTGTATTAGGACCCTGGGGAAGCAGAGCAGACTTTCAGCATTCACAATCAGGAGAAGTAGAAGATCATGGCAATGGAAAGGCAGTTTAGTCCCGGAGTTGTTAGATTCTTTCAGAAGCTTCTCATCTTATGAATACATACGTCTAGAAATTCTCTTTGCTCATGGATTTACTTCTTTGGCCAGTTGTGCAGTACACACCCAAATCTGTGCAAGTCACTGTTGCTCATTTGTCCATACTTGTTCTGCTGTCTCAGTCAGAAAATTTGTAAAAGAAATCAATTCTATTTATGTTTAGAGACAGCTGAAAGCAAGTGTCCAACCCTGACTTGATCCCCTATCTCCTTAAAAATATGGAGTAAGTCAAACTTATTTGTTTTCATAGTGCTCAAATACATTTTGAGGAGCAGGGTTGTTTTGGACCCTCCTGACCAGAGGACATGCATTAGTGACAGCCAGAGAGCACAGCTTGGAGAGATAGTGGCAAATGACAGCAAAACAGGCTACATGTTCACCGAGACAATGGAAGACTAGCATTTGTCTTTGGCAAGTTAACGTAGACCTTACTAAGCAATTTTTTACAGCCTATTTTTGCTTTAGACTGCTGAATCTAATAGATGCTTTTAGCACAAGAAGTGCAAGGGATCTGTTTGTCAACAAACTACTTACTGGGAGAGTCAAGGGGACATTGTAACCTGAACATCTAAACACAAATTCCAGCCTTTTCCTGGAAGGGAAATGAAAGCACAATGAATGAAAGACCATATGGTCCACAGGACTTGGTGATTAAACTGGGCTGGCAAAACCAAGGTACCTGCATCTAAATTTAGCTACCTAAATGATTGGTTTGATTTTCAGAGGCAGTGAATGTCTGCAGCTCCCATCGACTTCAGGTGCCCACATTTGAAATGTTTGGCCTTTACTCTTCAACTCAAACTAACTGAAGGATTTAACATTTCAAAGCTAAAGGGATTTATCCAATCCAAAGTGCCACAAAGCTGCAGTTCCGAGGCACGAGAGATATGACACATGAACAACTCAAAGGCAAAGCAGGAGAAGAAAGATGATTATTCCCCAAAGTGCATACACTTGAAAGACAGGCTAATGAGTTCTTAAATGACATAATTTAATCCAAAGGCTTCTCAAATACAATGCTGGAGTTTTTCCTTCTTCAGTCATTACAGAGTGCATGCGGAAATTTTAACTGTACTCCCCCTGCCCTTTGAAACACAGAAGGAAATGTGCCCTCAGTTTAGAGCCCCCTGAGCTGCATAACAGATCAAATTAGCCAACAACAGCCTTGCATCACAGCTAGGCAGGAAAGCAAACCAAAGGGATTCTGCCCTCTGGAAGAGCACGAGGCACCACGTTTTCACAGGGATCCAAGGCCCACCAACCAGCAGAAGAGCATTGCCAGGGGCTGTGACAGACTACGAGACACTTTGCAGAGAAGGGGCACTTCTAGAGAGGTTATACTGGCGCAGATAACCCTACAGAGTATTAGGTCCTCAAGATGTTTACACAAGGAATGAACAGGTTTTCAAGAAAGCCTTGTAGGTAATTTAGCATCCCGTTCAACAGCTGTAGTGCAGACTGGGGGGTTTTTATAACAGTGCTGTTCCTAGGAGCCCCTACCTACCAGGAACCCCACTGTCTTTGCACCAGCTTTTCTTTCGAATATTAAACTTACATTGGCCAATATGATGGTAAGCAATACAGTATAGATGTTTAATTGTCAGTTAAAACATTCATTTAAAAGCAAGACCAGTGAAAACAGCGTTTAAAGAAAGAGGTGATAACATCCAAAGCTCAAGAGAGGGTTCTAGCAGCAGTCTGAAGTTAAGTGAGGCTTTCTGCGATATGGTCCTTGCTCTATCTGGTAGAGACAGTCGAGAAAACACAGTAAATTATGTGTAAGACTGTTAGAAGAAAAAGGTTAAGGATAAACCAATAGATAGAGTAATCAAACATCACTTTACAGAACTGATCCTGTCCTTTGCCACAATTTTGCACTGATAGGAACGTCACCTCAGCCAGAACATCTCACATTTGTCACCTTCTGGGCACCCACGTGAAACACGCTGGCCCAGTCTGCAGAAATCCTGAGCAATGACAAGTGTAACTGTAGTCTCTAAGAGCCATGAGCTGAATCTGTCATTTAGGTTACTAAGTATGCAAAAGAAATCAAGCTCTAAAGCTAAGTTGTCACCCAAAGAGAATGAGTGTTACTTAAAATATAAAACATATGTATTAATGCTCCAGAGACTTTCAGATACTCTGCTGAGAAGCTCCGCATGAAAGCTCAGAGGACATTAATAACCTTGTATTTAGGACAGAGTTTGGATGTCATCTAAGCACTGGAACTTCACGCTGAACGATGTAGATAAAAATAAACACTTGATCTTGTCCACCCTGTGCACAGAATAAAGTAGCAGCTTGTGATCGAGTCTTTAAGACTGTATCAAATTTATGTTCAAATTAAAGCTATACAGGCGGTCTTAATTCTGCCTTTTCCTAATCCTTCAGAGCCTAATTTTACAGTTCAAACTTTCTTTAAACACAGAACTTTTTGAACATCAGTAATAGTTTACCCATCTCTGGCAAGAATGATTTTCCTCCAGTATACTAGCACAGTAAAGTCTAATGAAATGATCCCACGAATCGTAACATAGCATTACATTTAATTGCTATATTCATTAAATAAGAACACTGGAATTTTTTGTAAATTAGAAATTTTGAGGTGCTATCAAGTAAGATTAAACTAATCTTACTATCAAGTAAGATTAAACTAAAGAGATAAGATTTAACTGAATACGTAACTTGTATAAATAAGATTTTATGCTGTGCTCAATTCTAGCTCCATTTTAATTCGATTTAGGACACCAACATCAAACTCCCAGCTTTCAGATTTGTTTCAGTTAATTTCATGCCAGCTTTAAGAAGTTGCAGGTTTTTTGAGTAGCACCATTACCGCTGTACAGAAAACACAAGAGGTGGGCAGGATTTGTTTAGGTGCAAAGGGGATCTGCTTACACAATGGAGAGCTTATATGTAGAGAGCATAAGATTAACTCTGCAGAGACGTTTCTGAGGCGTGTAATTGCAATTCCCACCTACGTGCAAAGCTGCTATAGGATGAAGGATCCTATAGTGACAGCGAGAGTACAGACAAGGTGGCTGAGAACACACATTTGTACAAAACAATCTATGTTTTTTATCTATGTTAAATAGTCCCAATAAACACCAACAATAAATTGGTGAAGGCAACTCCTTTCACAAGCACCAGAGGCCATCACGGGATACAGGCAGCTGAACAAGGAACTACCCTCACATTCCTAAGCAGCCACTCGGAGATGGGGCTAAATGCCACCACTGAGATATCCTGGGAGCCCTATCAGGCAGGCTGCAGAATTAAATGTCTCGGAAACATTCACACGGAGGATAGAAATTTTCCTGGAGGTAGTCTTTCTTTTGGTGACTGGCTTGCAAAATTATAGAGCATAAAGACCTGGGCATCTGGTAAAGAGAAACATCTCTCCTTTGCACCAGGTTCTGTCTTCTACAAGTATAAAACCAACCTGGAAGCCTAATATTAGTGACAACTATGAAGATTTTGTAGGTTTTTCTGCAAGAAATGCTGCAGTACCTTTGAGCATCATCTACTTAACCATTATCATAAATCATTAATGTATACAGTGACTCTCACAAGCACCTCAGCTTCCACCCACAGCTGCAAACACCCACTGCAATGACTGACACGCTCCTGCTTCTGTTTTGGGAGAGAAGGCTCTACAGATGTCTGCCCTTCATGTACAACTGAAAATAAACGGATGCAGAAATCGGCAACGAACTGTCACAAAATTAGAACAAATACCTGGAAATATCCAGAAATGAGAACACAGAAATAGGGTGTTTCCATTATCTAGTGGGTATTAAAAGTGAGTTGCAGACTACTGAAATTAGACTTGTGTTAAACAGACAGACAACGTAACTGAATAACACTGGACCACGTGAGCAGCACAAAAATCTAACAGCGTAAGCTGAGCAGCCTGTTCGGGCAAGTTACAGAAAAATAGGGAGTTTTTTGAAAAGGAAATTGTAATAAACCAGTACAAAGTAATTTTTGACTAAACCGTTTCTGTAGTTGCAGGCAGAGCCACTTGACAGAGAACTTCAGAAGCATTAAGTAAATGTTATCTCTGAGTCTGAAGAACCAAGAAGGCATCAAACAGCAGCAAAAAAGTCACAACTGAAAATGTTCTCAAGATCACCATCAGCATGGGGGCAGAACAGCATCATAAACAAAATCAAATAGTTTGGTAACTGAAATAAAATCTGTAGAGTTTGTTTTATGTCAGCTTAGATTTTGTAATTTATATCAGAAAAAGGATGTGGCTTCTAGTAATACCAAGCAACTGAAAGCAAGCTCAAGGACATGTTCCTGTAAACCTCACTTGTTTACACACTCCTTGCAGGCAATACACTGAACAACAGTGTACACCATTAGGCCTACCAACTTTGTAACTCATCAAAATTTTGAAAACGGATACTTCTTCATTTCAGCCCTTCCTGAACTTTTCCATAGTATTTGAATTGCTTACTCAGATACACTTTTGTAAGTTCGATAGGACCATCTGCACTTCTTCCTGACCGTTACCCTGTGCTCTCCACTTTTGATCCAACTATGTCATTTTTAAAAACAAACAAACAAATCCTATTCATTTTCAATTTTCATGGCTTTGTTTATGAATCTTCAAAACATAAATGTAAAATCTGAATAAGCCCAAAGAATCTAATATTGTTTCTTCAATGTTAGGATCCCTGCATTCCAGCCCTATTACTGGCATACAGGTGGAAGGTACTGGAGCAAATCCGAGCGCTGATTATGGTTTTCTCTCTAGCATAATATGCGTGGCAACATAGCACCTCATTAACACGCACTTTAATTACTGTACTCTATAGACATCTGCATCTCAGGCAGAGCTCACTTGCAACTATCTTAAAGAACAGGCAGCCAAAGGCAAAGGCCTGAAGTTATCTTCTACAGTTGTGATTTAAGGCTGCTTATTTGTGAGAATACCTTTCACAAATGGCTAAGGAAAAAATCAAGACAAATCATTGCATACCATTACCGTGGCTTCCTACTTTACCAGCATTAAACAGGCCTTACTTTACTCCTACCAAACTTCTATGTCAACTGCACTTTTGTATCCCGGCATTATTTGAGAGTGGATCTGGTTCAAATGTTACAGAAAACCACCAGGGATTGTACCAGAGCTTTGAATCAGACACCATGACACTAATGTCTTCTGTTTTCACACACAAAAAAAATCATACCTGTAGTAATATTCTGAAAAGAATGAATACAAAGGGCCTGTAAAAACATGATGCACCTACAAATCTAACAAGAAACACTATTTTTAATAAGTCGTCCCATGTATTTTTTTCATTAACCTTATTTATTTTGATGGAAGAAATAATTCCCAATAAAATGGAAACATTTTTTTGCCTTTATGCCAAACTCTTCTACAATGTGCAGCTCCTCTGGAGAACAGTACATGGAGAACACAGACAATAAAATTATTCTCTGACATACAGGGGTAACTTGCCATAGACGAGATGCATATGCTTCTGATAAGAGCATACAGTAGGTCATGTTGATATGGAAGGTTTGATAACTGCCACAGCACAGAGCTGTCACTTAGCTGCTCCATACAACAGTGACCTGTTTAGATCTGATATACAGTAATTTACTTCTGTGAGACAATTCAGTATAGCTAATGGCCAGAGGATTCTCTTACTGTTGGTTACACTGATTTTATTGCCTGAGAAGAAGCTATTAGCTAATGACAAGAATTTCCTTTGTAATCTTCCCTTCATCTTTGGGGAAAAAAAATTAATCACATTCCAAGTACTTCAGTATTGCTCAGTTCATTATTTCTGGTTGCAATTATTCCGTGTTTTCCTTAGGTTTCTAAGAAAGCACAGTATGCTTTAGTTGGCATAGGAAACAAACCATTAAACAACAACAAAAAAGGTTTATCTTAACACTTGTGTGGAGTTAACATTTATCCTCTTGTCTGGATTCTGCGTAAGAATGTTATCTTGTTTGCTCTCTATTGCCATGGTTATGTCTATGCAGGTCAGGAAGGGCTTGACTTGCATAATCTGCACTGAAGTAGCAGGAACACTTAATCCGTTTCGTGTAATATGAAAACATTACCAACATTTATAGCACTTCTGTGTATTTTTTGTATTGCTAACCTCACTGAGGGCATTTCATATTTTTTCACCGATACCATGATGGTGGTGGAGTTCTGTCTCATTGACATTCAGCTTAGTTTACTCTTTCAGTTTATGCATAAGATTAAACTGAACAGAATTGTTTATTTAAAAGAGACTGTCCTGCTGTTCATCCAGGCCACTCTAAAACTGAATAGCACCTCACTCTACAATAGAACAATCTGTAGAATGAAGTAGCCCTCCGTGTTACTGTGGTAGGGTGGAGTCCAAACCCTTACACTGCAAGTTGTTAAGATCAGTCCAAGCAAAATGAAAATGTAAGTGTAAAACCAGCTTCACTGCTCAAATAATTTGCTACTTGGTACATTCTGTTCAGGTGTAGGTAGAAAGAACAAAATTCCTCAGTCAAAGGTGGCAGAACTCAGTGCAGATAAAAAATTCTCTAAAAGTAAAGGAGGAAGATAATTACAGTCTTTCCAGCATAGAACCATTCTAATATGTACAGAACAGCTTTACCTAGTCTCAATCCACATGTATTTTCATTTAAACACAGTCCTTTGCTAATTCTACCACTCTCAAAAGTTTACTGCAGGGAGCATGAAAAAGATAGTCTTTATGAACAGATGGTCTTTTCAAGGAAATGTAGTTACACTTAAATACAGACAAATGTACTGCAGACTAACGGTCCTGTTAGAATCCATGTTCTGAAAAAAGAAAATACAGTACCACATAATAGGCTAGTCCTTAATTACAGAGGGTTTTTTCCCCTTCTGAAGACAAACTAATCACTAATGAAGCTTAATTAGCAGCAAACAGGTACCAGTGTACAGTCATTTATGTACAAACAGCTGTCTATTGATTGTACTTGACTGAATACAAATGTAAGTAATTGTTAAGTATTATTAGTATAGGAGTAGAAATTGTAACACAACTGCTACTTCCTCTATGACAAGTGAACAGACTCAGTTTGTCACACAGCTGCATTCTTTCTATAAAGGACCAGCTTGCACACGAACACTTGGTAACAATATTTTAGTGTCCAGCATACTACCCTATCAGCCTCATTACACTTGCGAGCAAAGGTGGAGAGATTTTACTAACACCAGCCAAGATCATTCCCCTGCAGTGTTTGCAACAGGAGCAGCAGCACAAAGGAAATTCCTCACTTGGCAGTGCTGCCTGCTGCAGGACTCCGGTTTCCAGAGATGAAAAATGAACACAGCTGGGAGCTGCACCACCTGCCAGGAAACCCCGCCCTCCGGCTGCAGTGGCACGGATGCACCAGGATCTAACTGAGGGCAACAAGAGTCTGATGAGGAGGAATATGCATCACGAGCTATTCCCACTCCTACGGTTACCCGGTGTTCTCAGTCAGAAGGCTCTCAGAGTCTCCAGGAAACACTTGAAGAGAAGTCAGTTCTGCAGAAGTCCACGTGACAGATGTTAGCAACTTATTTTGGATTTTGGACTTCTCTAATCGGTTTTTCAAAGCGAAAGAGGCAGTGAATCTGGAAAGGATGACAAGACATACAGAGTACAGCGCTGGTCCAGGACTTTGGGTATCAATTTATTTCAAGTTCTGCCTCAGGCTCCATCTTTAAATTTTAGCATGTCACTTCTCTCCTAGTGTCCCTCCATAAAGAAAGATAACAACGCTTCCTTTGTCAGCATAAGTTCAAATCTAACACTACGTACAGTTATATACTTTAACAAAGCATTTGCCAACATAGAAGTAGAGCATTCAAAAGAATTGAAGCTATGTCTGCACAGCACATACAGCAATTTCAAATGCTGCTATCTATATTAGTACAACAATATTAATAATTTAATTAATAATAAAGCAAGTTATATTTGAAGACGCTAACGGAAATTTTAATAATGATCAGGTTTCCACTTATTACTTTTTCTTATAATGGAGAGTGAAACATTCATTTTAAAGTCACTTAGTGATGAAGATTGAAGAAAAACCAAACATGATTAATATACCGAGTAAAGAAATGAACACTATAAGGCATGAAGTGACAGACAATGCCAGAGTTGAGAGAAAGCAAATCCCAAAGTTAAATATTCTGTCATATCATGATATTTCTGTTTCTCCCCTTTCTGTAATAAAGAGACACAGCTAAAGAATAGCAATGCTGCATTTCTTTTCAAAATAAGAGTGAATATGCTCAAAACTGCTTTTTCCTTGGACAACAAGGATGATATGGCTAACCTTAAACTGGGATTTGGCAAAATAAAACATGAAAACTGTAACTAAACAAATGCCAAATGTATTAAGATGAAGACAAAAGAATTGTAACACGTACTATAAAACAGGGAGGCTTATTTGACGCCAGTTGAAACATTCATTCTATTCTTTTTGTTGTGGTCAGTATTTCAACTTAAGTCTAAGCAACTGGCCCAAATTTTGGTCTTGCCTCTTAGGTACAGCAGTGAAAATCCAGAACAAATCCACTAGAGCAATAGAATTAGTCAGGATTTACTCTGGTGTTCTTCAGAGTACACCAAGGCCTATTGTTCCTTTTAACTTCAGTGTTTAATCTTACCCAAGACAGAAAGGACCTCTCACAGCAGAGGTCTGTGCTCACACCATGAACGTTCTGACTGCCCAACAATCTTATTTCTCTCCCTCAAAACCCCAACTTGATTCAGACAAATAAGCTCAAGAACATTCAGATACCACATCAGAGTTGCTATCTTGAAAAGTGGTAAACCAATGTCTCAAGCAGCACCTTTTGGGACTCTGCTACTGATTTCACACAGCAGTCATTCAGCTTCTCTCAAGTATGAGCCAGGCGTGTCAAGCAGGCACAAGTACATCCAGCCTCCTAGTCCTGTTCTCCTCCTCGCTTGTTTATTTTTTTCACCCCACTGATGCATCAAAATATTTACAGAAGAGTTAAAATTTAACAGCTCTCTCCATTTGATGGCTTTTGCCTAGAAGCTTTATGAACAAAGAAATAAACTACTTTAAAATGGCAAACTGAATGCTTGTCTACCATCCAGAATGGTTTATGATCTTCTCAAGGAACCTCCAAAACCAAATACCGTTACCACACTGCTGAGCATGTCCTACATGGTTTTCCACCTTGTTTCAACTATAGACACGAAAGTTCCTTCATGCAATAATAATCTTTTTGTTTGCAACACAAATACACACAGTAACAGATACCTCATTTTTTTAAGGAAAGAACTAATTTGAAAAGTCTGTTTAAAATATTTCTTCCTGCTGTAGTTCTAAGCAATCCCCACGCTTACTATAATTAAGAAAAGTTGTGAAATATGTATTTGTCCTGGCAAGTACATACTCATTCACTCTACTTCTACGGTAGATTAGTTACAAAATTTTCACTTGGCTCATTAGCCATAGTGGAGGAGGAAAATAGTAAAACATCAACTTCACTGAAGTCGTCAAATAGGTCTGTGAACGAACTCTATGGCAGCTTTTAAGGAAATAATCAGTACTGAACTAATTCAGTTTGTGCAGTTACTGATGGAAGTTTGATTGTAGAAATTAGTCAAGTGGACACAGGCTGATGGATAAACACTTGAAAAAAATTCTTATTAAAAAAAATATATACGCAATAATATCAATGCTTTGATAGCTGTCCTATGAAAAACTTAATTTTTCTTTCTCAATTTGGAAGTAAACACTTAGAAAGTTGACAATGTCTTTAGTCTTCTTATTTCAAGATTAAGAAACAGTACAGAATAAATAGATTAGAGATTATTTATCAGTCTCTAGTAACTTGTCATATATTTCCCCTTGGATTTAACTATGATTCACAAATACCATCATCTGCACTGTTTCTGAAACAGGTGAGACATGGTAGTCCTGCACAATTTTAGGTTTACAGATTTGAGACACATTTGTAACTGAGTCTGTAGCACAGCCCCAGATCAAAGTGATGATTAAAATCTAAGTTCTGGGGGGAGTTCAAAGTCTATAAATAGCAACATTAACATCCAGCCACGCATAGTTTTAGAGTGTGTGGCTGGGATCAGAAGTCCCAGAGGGGAACAAAGCAGTCTTTCTGCGGAAGTAGATAGTGCTTACAATACTCAAAGATTTAAATCTCAACTACTGTCAAACCCTCCTGGATGGTGAGGAGTCCTTTTGTGTTTATCTCAAGAAGAGCAGCATTTTTCATATTATTTTTTTCCCTCTTTTAAAAATAGTAGCAACAGATTTTCCATATATAGGTAAAATGCACTGCTGTCACCACACAAATGCAGTGAAAAAAGCAATCTTTGCATCAACTGCAAACAGACATCTGCCCTATAAATGCAAAAAAAAAAGTTATTTTGAAGTCATCATTTTCTACTGCAACGCTCAGGAATATTCCCACTGTATTCCTTTGTTGTCTTATTCAATAATACCTCCGCACATAAATGGTACTACCACAATCAGTTTACCTCTGCTATTATTTATTATTCATGTTGTGGGAGCGCATAGAAACCTCAGCCATGGGGCCTTGATCTTATTTGTACTTGCTGAACAAATACATCCTAAGAGACAAGTAGCTGTCCTGAAGAAACATTCTGTTTAGAGCCTAAACAGATAAGACAGGCAAAGGGTGGGAGAGGAAACAACAAGGTGAAATGGCTTGCCCAGAGTCACACTGCTAACCACTGACTTATTGAGGACAAGTAGCAAGTGCTGTGAAGTCCAAGAATAGAAATCTGGTCAATGGGATCGCTGGAAAGAGCCCAACTCCCCAGCCTGGCCCCTGGAGTACAGAGCGTCAGTCACCCTTTCATAGACACTGCCCTGAGCGATCTTACGTGGCAACTGTATCACATCTCAAATGCTTTTGCACTGAAGCCTTGAGGAGAAGCTACCAGGTTTTAGGCACTGCATAGAGCGTACGCTGCCATCCATAGTCAAGGGTCAGCGGCTCAGGTGTGCCTTGGAGATGCCCAGTTCTTCCAGCATTCGTATTTGTCACGTGATGCATATCCAGCATCTTGGGATCCTGTGCAGAGTTACTATGCTGCAAGTTTGCCTGGGCAGGGCCAAAGACACATTTATTTATTCATGCTTGTCTCAGTGGCATAAGGAGCAATTAGTGCTTATGGGGATTGAATGTGGAAGTCTGCAGTGATTAAAGAACATAGCATGGAGAACAGCTCGATCACCTTCACTACTCCTGGAAGACTTAGGCTCATTAGGCTCATCTGCTCATGCAGAACAATGTTAATTCACCCTAAAAAGGACGGCAGGAAAGGTGAAAGGTTGTTACACATCCCCAGAGCTTATATATGGCACTGATAAACTGCAAGAGATTTAAAAAAAAAAAAAAAGGAACTTAGTGGGAGAGGCCCTTGTATCTCATTGTGGCTGGAGGTGAAGAATCAGTCACATTCGGCTTTCTACAGAACCAGAAAGACTCATTTATTACCCAGCTATCCACAGAGAGATTTATATGCACAGTAACATCTAATAAGTGAATGATGTAACACGTAGTTACAGCTAGAAAAGTTAGAGATTTAGGAAACCCTTATCAAAGCCATAGGACTGAAGTGCTGACTCCTGGTATTCCCAGATTAGATCCCAGGCCTCTCTTCCATATAAGCAGACAGGTTGGCACAAACATCCTGGGCAAAACGCAACTGAAGTAACAATGTCCCACCTAATTACACCCTGCTCCTCCAGCTTTTAACTAGCCATCAGATTTTCTTACCACATTTTCACGTGCTGCTTTTCAATGAGAGTGCTGTATTTTTCCAAAGATGCGGCTCAATGTTTTCTGACACATGGAATAATTTTAATATATTGTTTTACCTGCCTCACTGGGGAGCTCTGCAGCATAATTAAAACAGAAGACAGATGAAGAGCTTTACAGCACGACTGCACCGCTGCGACATAATGTTCACTTGAGCATCACTTATTTCTTCCTCCTTCCCAAAGATGCAGAAGATCATGCAATGCTTGCTGGGTGCCAGGCTGTTGAACTTGGTGATAACTGACCACAGGGCAAAACAAATGCAGTAATCCTGCCCCATAGTTGCTTGGCACCAGCTCAGCATCGAGATCTCTGTGGGCCTTTCCTAACCTAAAATATCATCTATAACAAAAAAAAAAAAATCTGTTCTATGAGAAGGCTGATGAATCCGGTAATGGAACCTCACAATGTTAGGCGTCAGGTAAAAGAAGAAACAAATTCAGACATGCCACAAGCAGTGTATTAACATGTGCTACACTGACTGATCATACTCTGTCCACAGTGCTAGTGTGGGAGAAAAATTCAGAAGTCAAGCGGGGAAAAAACCCCAACCAACTAACCAACCAGCCAACCCAGCTTGTGCAAAGCTCTATGGCTGCCCCAGTGCAACTCCGATTAGCCTGGCTGGACATATTACCACACCATTCCTGTCCCATTTCTTCATGATCTTTCCTCAGAGGTTTTGCCTTTTGTCACTCGTCGGGCATGCTGTGCGTGGGATGAAGAAGCAGCAGGAAATGCCAGCCAGTTTCTGGGTTAAGAGTGACCTTCTGAAGCTACTATGATAAATTCAGGTTTACTACTGTTAATGCCGCAAGTTCCCAAGGGTAGCACCAGCTGTAAACGGCAGAGAAAGAAGACTCTGCCCCAGGATCTTAGGGTACAATCCATAAACATGACAGAGTTACCCACCTCTAAGAGTCTTCATACCTCTAGAATGAAGTCCAATATTTTCATATGGGATTGAGTTTCCTGGTGCTATTTAATTGCCTTTTGCACAAAGAACATAAAATAGACACAACATTAAACCAATATATGAATGCATGAACAAATATTGAGAGAATTTTGGAGTGAAGACTTCACGTCATTCCCACAGTACTGACTAAACAGCTTCACAACACAGGAGAGAGAGATGTAGTTCGGCATTTTTTTTTTCTGAACAAAAGAACAACAGAAAATTTTTAGCATTTTAATTTTTTTAACTACCTTTGAATCGAATTAAGTACAAAGACTTCCATGAAGTCAGAAAGTCACCAGAAACCAAATACTTGCATAAAGCACATGTGAAATGAGTAGTTCAAATGGTCACAAGTAGATGACATTAATTTAAAAATCCATAAAGTAAAAACCAGTAGGACACAGATGAACGACAAAAGCCTTGCAGACAGGTAGTGTTACTGAGGTCAAAAAAACCTTTATCTTGGTATGCATTAATAACCTATAGGGACGGTAGGTATCTGTTCAATAGTTTCAGCTATCTGCAGGATCAGCAAAACCAGAAAAAGTTATTGATTAACTCTATCATTAAAAATCAGTTGATATGAAGTTCTCTGTGAATAGGCAGCACATGAGAGCAGACATATACTCACAGCTGATCTTTTTAGTGACAAGAAGAAACAACAAATTGACTATTCAGACAAACCTCTCCTCACATTTGCCTTGGGAAGTGTTTTAAAAAAAATATCAAGGAATACTCTTTGTTAGACACCTACAGCATAACATTATTTTATGAGAATTTTAAATTTCAGTAATCTGAAAATTCCCATAGAGAGAAGTTCTGACACATTATTATAAGAAAAAGGCAATGCAACCCCCCCAAAATAACACATAAATATAAATATTAATACATATATATATAAAAAACTCATTGCAAGACAGTATCCAGAGGAATCAGAGTGAAAGACTGGATTATTTCTCCATGTTAGCAAACTAAGTTAGCTCTACCGTCAAATAACTTTTTTGCTATGATTTTATTTTTAAATAATTCATGCTCTTTTTTTGCTCCTTCTTTTACTAACAGGCTTATGTTTCCTGTTTTTATGTTTTGCAAAACCAAAAGCATATTTTCTCATGTAAAGCTGAAAACATTCTGTTGTGGTTGGTTTTCTGACATGCATCGTGACAGTTTCTCTACAAAAAGCCTTTAAGACACTATGGGAGAAATGCAACATTCAGGGACACATTCCTGTTTAGCTATCTGTAAAAATCAGATCTCAGCAAACCTACAGAGCAACAGGATATCTAACAAGGCCTTCCGGCCATAAACACAGTTTATTGTTACATAAATATGATAATGAGAAGAGTTCTTGGGCAAGGAAGCATCACCCTTGTATTTCTACCCACCTTTTCCTAGTAAAAACTGCTTCCTACTCTGTTTGGCTCTCCTTGAAATCTTGCCCTTCTTTTGCTAGTGTAAGCCAGACTTCTCCTGGGTCACTCGCTACTTTTCAATCCTTCTCTTAGTACAGCTTCAAAAAACCTTTCATTTTCCCTGCCATTTCTTCTTCCCGGCTCTGTGGCTCCTTCCCTTTCCCAGGCACACCAGCTGTTACCTGCTCTTGCAGAGGACACACGGGTATACACATTTCTCCACCGGACCAGGACTGCTGCCTGTCTTGTTGGGGCCATGGCAAATTTGATCTCCTTTATTTCTACCTGTCCTCAAAGCCCTGTAAAGATCTTCCCTTAGCCTGTTCTTTTGGCCATCCTACCTTTTTGCATCCCTGCATTATGTCACTGTCTCTTCTTGATTACACCAAACATCAAAGTTTTTCCTTCCAGGAGAGACATGTACCTCCATCACTGATTGCACTTCCCTATGATGTTCTCTTCTGCTGCCAAATACTTTATTTTAAGACATTTGTTTAATTGCAAGTATGTTTTTAAGACTTCCGCTATGACAGAGGCAATGCCTGGTAATAATTTTGTTTTGCTTTTTAAGTAAAGCAAACGGATGTACTTATGCTTTTTAGTCAAAAATTAATTCTTGCCAACATTTTCAAACAGGCAAAATTACATGAGCTAGGCATATAGAAATCGCTGATAGGCAGAAGATAAAATATCATCAATCTTCATCCACCGAATTTGCATTATGGAATATATTAGAGCATAGAGGATAACTCTGCATTACTTCTTTTTACATACGACAGATGTTCATTCCTCATTCTTGTTATACAGTGTAATTTGGTGGAAAATGCCACACATTTCCTTTAACAGCAGAATTTAACCTCAGGTTTTGCCCTCTAAAACTACATTTATTCTAAAAATACAGTAATCCACCGCTCTCTACCAGTTGAGGAGTGCAGTAACAGGCAATCTGTTGCAGCCAGTTCTCTGCTACACTTGCTAGGTGGTAACGGAACCATCGCCTGGGAGCAGCCGCAATGTAAGCAAAGCCACTCATATCTTTCCGCTCAACTGTTGTGTAGGAAAAAAAAAAAAGAAGATGAAAAAGGTACCACTGAACCGGTACTTACTTATCAGACATCTTTTTAACATTTATGACTAAATTGGTTGGTGTAAAATCTGATACTCTCCCGTCAATCAAGCTCTCTCACTGCTACTTGTGCAGGAGACTGCACAGCAGCCAAATCTCAGCAGATGAAACTGCGCACATTTGCATGGGAACAAGTGAATGCCTTAAATGAAAAGCCATTAAGTTATTTTCAAGATAGATAAGACAAACAGAACAAGCGACGTGTCGTGACAAAGATTCTCCTTTTGATCACATAGCTTCCCCTTTTTATCTGACATACAGCAAACAGGCAGCTCTGACTTCTATCACCTTGAACGCTTTTGGGCCTCCAAGAGAAAGATGAGGAGCATCTGGTAAGTACTGCAGCCCATACCTAAAGAATTTTTGCAGCACATGCAAATCCAACAGAGATTTTGCCTTGCAGTACGTGTGGACTGTAGGCACTGGCCTAACTGAATTTTGCTGCGAGTGTGTGTATGCGCTTCCAGTGTACCTCTTGCTCGCAGTGCTAAGCTTAAGCATCAAGCAATCGACATAAACAAAGCGAGCTCAAGCATTAGACCTAGAGCAAAATTCTTAGACCATCTTGTCTGAACCTCTACGCCTCCAGGACTGCTCCCTGTGCTACATACTGAAACGCTGTTGACCTACTACTGTTGTAGCTTTTCTCACTCTCATACGACATCAGTGATTACCACCTTGTTAACATTCAAATCAAACAATATCCAAGGCCAACATTTAGTGCATTAGCATCACCCTGTCCCAAGACACCACGCTGCTTGGAGACATTTGTAAACCTAAGCCTTGGTATTCAGCTTTTAATTAACAAAGAAAGCTTAATGTGCAATTTTTTTCATCCATCTGGCACTAAAATTGCTGAGTTGCTTCTGTTGCATTTTCAGGAAAAGTTTAGGTCTATTAGAAGAAAATCACAGTATATTTCTCACTCTGTGGTCCACTTGCCTATTTCAAAGGTAAAGGCTGTTTTGGAGTTGACAAGAAAGTGCTAGTGAAGATATTAAACTATACTCATACTTTTGTGCATTCTTTCTACTGGCAGTAGAAAGGCATTTTATTTGCCTTTCCATATGTTTCCACTGTTTCATATCAGTTCTTTGCATTTTTCTCCCATCAGATCTTAACATACAAAGAAAGAAAAAAAAAATGCAAAAAAAGTGCCTGCAATTAATGCATTGTCCATAGTTTGAAAATGTCCAAGTTCACTGTTCCAATTTAAAGATCCTGTTGCAGCAAGAGGACTTAAAAAAAATATTTTTATACTGCAATCTAGCACTTTTTCTTCTCAGTGATTCCCTTATCCTCTTGGGGGTATCTTCAGGGACTGTATATTGAGTTTTTAAATTACACTCTCTGAGACTTTTCCTTTCAATACTCTCAAGCTTTTCGCTGAAGGAAATGTTTGAGCTCTGCAGTGTCTTTGGTAGTACTCCTCTATCCATATTCCGCCTTGCCTGTTACAACTTTACCAAGTACCACATTATAAAGAAATTCAAAGAAACTAGAAACAACTTTGTTTCTAACTAAAAAACAGAGAGGGGAGAACACAGAGAGAGCATGTTAGGAACTGCTCTTTTTCTGACGTAGTTGCATTAAATATCCCAGTGGAAATATAACACAGAACATATGTTCATAAATAAAGTGAACATCTGATTAATTCTGTTCCTAAGTTTTTAAATGATCCATTTCACAATCCATAATGCACAAATTAGCCTTTCTAGGTTGCACTGGAAGGCGCACATGAACATGTAGGCGAAGAGACTTTGGGGGATGTTTAGCACAAGGTAAGCTTCAACGAAGTTAAAGTTTTAGGGGTGAACTTGTAGTGTAGGGTCAATGGTTGGACTCGATGATCCCAAGGGTCTTTTCCCACCTGAATCGTTCTATGATTCTATGAAGTTCATTTCCCCCCCCAATTTCTGAAAGGCATCCAGCACACCCTGTCTTAACAAGGCATCACCCTGTGACACCCTCTGTACCCAAAGCACCACCACCCACCCAAGCCGGCCAAGTAATGCATCAGGGCCAACCTCTTGCCGTGGGGCTGGCAACCGCCAGATGCCGCAGCAGAAGCTGAGTATCTCTTAGCTGTACATCTGATTATCCACACTGTCCAGGGGAGAGACAGAGAATTCTTTATCTCCACAAGGCAACTGATAGGTGCTGAATTTGGAGATAAAATCTTTGATTTAACTATAATCTGTAACTCGTCTAGCGCCACCACAGATGTTATTCTTCACAGTGGAGCTACCAAACACTAGATACAAACTTCTGAGTTCCTTACTGCAGACACTGACAATAACATCAGTGTTTCCTTCCTTGGGAACAAAGGGTGTGTCCATAGAGCTCTCACCGCAGTGTATCAAATGCCAAATGTTAATTGTCTTCCCTCCACAGCCATTTACTGCAGGACCAAATTGCTTCTTCCATAAGAGGAAACAGAGGAAGATGGAAAATACAGAGTTTCACCTCAAGGAGTTGTTTAGGGTTTTTTTTTGTTTGTTGTGGTTTTTCGTGTGTGTGGTTTTTTTGTTTGCTTTTTTTCTAGATATGTTTTCTTTCATTAAAATTCTTGTACAAAGGAATAAACTTGCAAAGCTGTGGGCTTCAAGGGTGCCAAGAAAACTCCAGTATTTCTAGGATGTCCTTGAGTATCAGGGAAATTTTCACAAAGATCAATTTCTCTAACAAGAATTTCCTTGCCAATGTTGGCCTCCAATACATGGTGCTCATTTATAAAACACAGGATTAATTCTTCCATTCATTTACAAACCAAATCAGTAAGTTTTGAAAGCAAGAATCTTTGTCTTTTAGCCTAAAAGGCAAAAGGCTACATATCTAGGCCTACTCCAGTTTGCTGTAACCAGTATGAAAAAAAAGGACACAAACCAATGTAGCGTATTCCCCTGGAAATAGGAATTGGAATTTACATTCCTTTAATCTAAACACATCAAAAAGAACATCTTAAAGCAGAGTGATGTTCTACAGTTCATATGGCAATTACTACAGGGTCATGTCGTCCATTATTGTGGCTCTTCTCCTGCACTGTGTGTTTTCATTACTTACTAATTACAGGAATGCAGAATCAATTAAGAGAAAATAATGAAAGGGAATATATAATTTCCATAAATAAAAAGAGCCACTTTCTTTAGAAACATTATTTAAGCAAATGAAGGAAATCAGCTTTAATTTAACAGATGGCAATCCATTTGAAGACACTGCTCACCACTAAGCTGTACCTCCTAATTAGAGAATTTTGTCTCTGCGAATCTTTACTTATTACTGCGTCACGATGTTTCCTGACTAATCTGCTATGAAGGCCTAATTAATAATAACCCACACTAGCCAATGCAGATAGACTGAAGTGAAAACAGAATTAGATATACATTATCTGGAAATAATGCTCACTCTCTGAAAAACAACTGAGGGACTTTATTGACTTAACTTGTTTAACAAATGACACTTAAGTAATTCATTGACAAGCCAGAGCAACGGTAGGACTGAAGGCCTATTAAGTCATTTTTCTAACAGACATCACACTGCATTGGCTGTAAATTTCTAGTGTAATTAATTAATTAAGACTTAAATATTTCAGTGATTAATTTATATGAAAAAACCATAAAATATAATGGTGCTAAGGGAAACGGATTAAGGTTACTCGCATTTATTGACTGGGCTATACAAAAAAAAAAAATCTATTTAGAAAAAATCCTCTTCTAGTTCAGACTCAGAACACTGAAAGCATTTATTGCAACCGCTGAGAAAACAAAGTGCTGATATTGCTCTTACTTTTGGTGCATTTTCATTTTTCATTTGAGGACTGCTCTTAGCAGGTTTTATTTAGGGATGAATATTCAACTCAGCTGCAAACAACACAAGTCCCATCATTCTAGGCCTGCCTACTTAATGATTTGGCTTAAAGTGATGGCACACCTCACCCAACTCCTCTGTTCCCTGCAGAGCTTGTGCCACATCCAACCCAACTCATAGACATGAGCATGCCAGTCTTTCCCACCTAACCCCAACCCTGTGCGACTCCTCACTGTGCCTTGAGCTGCCTCCCCTTCCAGCCTCATACTCCA
The DNA here is from genome assembly GCF_000703405.1 of Apaloderma vittatum. Lineage (NCBI taxonomy): Eukaryota > Metazoa > Chordata > Aves > Trogoniformes > Trogonidae > Apaloderma > Apaloderma vittatum. The sequence goes on along the minus strand of NW_009700691.1, from coordinate 51,724 downwards.
TGGAGTGTTTGCCACCCAGTAAAAATTACTCTTTGGCTTGCAGTGACCAGGGGAATCTTTTTTTTTTTACCTTTTTTGCTTTACCACCTTAGAGCAAACCACTCAGCTCAGCTCGCTCACTAGAAACAAAGATTATTTGCTTTTATCCCTCTTCCACATTAAAGTCCCAGTCACACACATGTAGGGACCCGGATAGCAGTGGAAAGAGGCAGCGGAGCCATAAGGCACACGGTGCCTACACAGATAAAATCTCCTTCCAGTCCGCAGGAGATATTCACAGCCTTTAAAACTAGCAGGGTACACTAGGTTACCTACACAGATCTTCATTTTATGGCACATTAGATTTCTCCCAATTACCATTCCACTGAGATCTACAGGTCTAGGCCAACCAGCTGACTTTGCAGGATCAGGGCTAACCTCTTCCACCCCGCAGGAAGTAATAACAAGAAAAAGAAACTTCGAGGAAAATCAAAAGAAAATAATTTCCTGGCATTCCAGTCTTAGCTGTTATCAATGCATATTGCATTTCACTTCATCTTCTATACAACTCTTAGCATATTCAGCACCTCTGATGGAAATCAGCATGGTAGAATGACAACAAACATACCCAAGGCTCTTCTACCCTCTTGGCTGTATCATTTCTATTTATCTGTTGTCTGCATAAGTGCCTTTATTATAAACTCTTTCTTGAGGCTAAACTTTAATGAGAGATATTGCAAACTCAAAGCTCAAGATTTCTGCAAGCTCAATAGAATTTATAATCATTGCAAATGCTTTTTATATAAAAAGCTAATATTTTTAATCTTTTTTCTTTTTTGAATTAAAAGCCTCTTTCATATTTGATGTAGTAACTGTATTAGCATTTGTTCTCTATGGATATCAAATCTTGATGATAATTTTTTGCATGTTAATGCTTATTAGTACATCCAACTGGATGTGAACAATAAATAGAAAAAAGTGTAAAGTGCAAAACACTTCACATATATTTCTGAGAAAGGATGGGAAGCTGTAATTACAAGTGATTGCAGCTAAGCCTGTAATAATTGGAGTGAAATCTAAGGTGAAACTAATGTGAAAATTGTAATGTAGCTTAATGTAAGTTAAAGGGTTAAATTAGTTTATTAAATTTGGCTAGAAAATAGAATAAATTTAGTTCCTTTACATTTCCTCAGGTATAGCATTTTGAGCAATCTAGGCAGTTATATAATGTCCCCATAGTCCTCCTTAGTTCTCTCAATAAAATTCACCTGTTCTGTGAAGAACACAGAAAACACCAGCACCCCCAGAGCTGAATTCAGAGCCACAGGGTGGACGCAGCTCCAGCTGGAGCGAGAAGAAATTTCTTCTCAGTTAGGGTAACAGAACAGTGGAACAGGCTGCCCAGGGAGGTGGTGGAGTCTCCTTCTCTGGAGACATTCAAAACCCGCCTGGATGCCTTCCTGTGTAACATCGTCTGGGCGTTCCTGCTCCGGCGGGGGGATTGGACTAGATGATCTTTCGAGGTCCCTTCCAAACCCTAACATTCTGTGATTCTGTGATTGCGGTGCCGGTGAGCACAAGGTGACCACACACACTGGGTGCCACTGGTCATGCTACAGCTCCTCATCTTTTTGGAGTACCAGACCTGTTTTGCAAAAACTGCTTTTATACTGGTATCGTCATGGTGACTCCACAGGCTTGGCCTGTTTGGGAGTTTTGGGGTTGGGTTTTTTTTGTTGGTTTCATTTGTTTTCAAAGAAAATAAAAAGATTATTTAGGGACAGATTAAAGACCTAGCAAGTACAGAAGAATCTCGCTCAGCTTGTTCCTTGAGGTCATTGTCCCTCCCTGACCTTTTCTCTCTGTTTTGCTCCTTGGGGATGTCGTCTCCCTGCTCTCACGGATCACTGCAGGGTTCCCTCCTCCTTTTTCAAGCCCAGAAATTTCTTGCCCTGACAGGCTGCTGGCTGAGAAGGCAGAGATGCCCAGAACGACTCTCAGCAGCAGGAAGGGGAGGATCAAGCAGGGCTCTCTCACCACCCTGTCACCTCTTATTTGCAGTGAAATTCCCAGTCCACTGGGACAAAACCTGTGTCTTCATGCAGTCTCAAACAAGAGAGGTTGGCTCTGGATCCCACAGCATTTTGGGGAGCTGCTGGCATAGGGGAACAGATCACATCATCTCCACTCCACAGTGACACGCTGCCAGCCGCCGAGCCTTGTGTTTGCTTTGGATAAAAAGGGAACCTCCCAATGACTGTTTAAATAAAATCTGCTACAAGACGGCGAATATATACCTAGACTGCTACCGTTGTGACTTGGACTACAGTTCTTGAGTCTCTTAGCACAGTCCCAGTCAAACACAGCTCTTCAGTTTGATGTAGGACCTGACCCTAACACAATCTTGGCCTGAAGGCGGGAGTACTAGCCAAGCAAGGCACACTAGCACCTATGCTATGACAAGATAACCTCTTCTTTCTTTGTGAAAACTGAGTTTAATTGCAGTTTCATTCATGATAATGACCTACATAATTTTCAATAATTGGATACAATTTATCTTTTCTTAATGAAAAAAATGGAAATTAGCAAAGAGGTTACGGAAAAAAATGTTTCATTTGAAACCTCTTCATTAATTATCAGGATGCCTAAACATCATTTTGAGAACTGCACTTAAAGAACAAGAGTCCAGCTAATAATTTTTTTCATTCTTCTGTAGAGTTTACTGCAATACTTTACTTAGAAACTATCACCTCCTGCTAGGAGGTACCGGTTTTATTTGAGTACCATTAGCTCCACTTCAGAAGTGAGTGATAATTCCATACATACTTTCTTGAATAGGTAGCACAACCACAGTATAAATGTGAATGTACACTCTGAAATTATTAAACAAAGACGTTTAGGACTTACTGTCATTCTTACAAAGTGTTTGGGTCTTGGTATCAACTGATGAATTCTTTAAATCCTTATTTTTAAATTAATTAATTATTATAATCCACATCATGTCCCTCCTAACTAGTTCTGTCATCAGCACTTGATGGATGAAACAGATCATGTTGGACTCTGAAAAGACTGGTGTAAGTGTTATATTCTTGAAGATGACAATGATTAATAAAACTCAGGGTAACACACTGCATTTACCAAGTTTCATTTTACATTTGTTGACTTACTAAATTACTTTGACTATCTTCAGTTTATGTTCTCTTAGTGAAGAATAACTACACAACAGATGGCAGTGTGTTTGCACAGCATTTTTTTTCAGCAGGTCAATCTACAAGGTGGTTATAGGGATTGATATATGTTGGTAAGCACAGGGATTTTTTGAGCAATATCAATCAGTCAGTCAACACAGTAATTTGTGTATCGCAAAGGAGAGGTTTAGCAAACATACATCATTATCAACAATTCTTTCAAGAGCAAAACTGTAGTAGCAAGGACTAATAGTAAGCCAGTATATGGGAAGCAACATTTCTAGATAGAATTGTTTTTTCAAAGAGGAACTTCAAGTCTTTGAATCTTCCAAAAATATTAACAAAGAATGGCTATGAAATAACACTGGAATTCATCGGGTATATAATTAAATATCTATAGCTATATCTATTGCACTCTTCAGCAATAAACAATAGATAATTACGGACTATGTCATGTCAAGTGAAAATAATATCTTGCAAATAATGAAATTATTATAAAGGAAAGCTATGCTTCTCTGCGAGCTATGTTATTTATTAAAAAACAAAAAAGCAAATCCAAAACAAAACCCCAAATCCTTGATTCTTGGAATACAGATAAAGATATCTGAATGAAAAGTTACATTTTCTCCTTACATGCAGACAGAATCAAACTCCTCAACCTAACGAGAATGACTTTGGTTGTCTTACCTCAGCCACCACTCCACAATGCCACATAATGTGATGGTACTGATTAAAAAAACAGAACAGTTTGATTCTGTGCAAAGATGGAATGACTGTAGAGAGGAGGTAGAAAATGAGTTGACCTGCAGCTCAGGATGCCTGGCTTCAAATCCCAGTGACACCCTTGTGCTGTTGCCTGGCTCAGGACAAGTGATTTGAACTATTTGCATTTCAGTAATGAGGACAGTGATTCATTCTCCGAGATCGAAGAATATAAAGCGTTATATCAAAGTGAGGTACAGTTTTTACTTGTAATTGATATACCCCATAAGTGGTTCTTTCTATTTTGTCTATTTGTAAGAACTGGTAGGTGACATTCCAACTGACTTTCATCTGAAAAGAAAGCTAATATTAATGTCTTTCTATCAAAATCTTTAAATGAAATAATAATGAAAGTGTTAACAAAACACTATCATTGTATGTTCTTCCAAGGAACAATATGAAGACAAATTTCTGATTAGTGCATTTTTAAAAAAGAACATTTCTTTTGGCATCCTGCTCCGATGCATGACTGCCATCAAGGAGGGCAGGGAACAGCTGTTTTCCATGAGAAATTCTAACTTGTCTCTGTGGGTGAGTATTTCTATTCGCGATGTACCCTGCTTAGTGACAGACCACTAATTTTTAGTAATGCAGGCTCTCTCTTTGAGGCACAAAAAGGGTGAAGTGGTGTAATAATTGGGAGGTTGAAAATTCACTGCTTGATGCCTGCTGTAGTAAATTTGACCCTGGAATATTAAGGGGTGTTAAATAAATTGGACAAAGAGGTGTTTAGGGAGTAAAAGTGCCAGACACAGTGCCATGAATGAGCAATTAGATGTTCACAAACCAGCTTATCACAAATTACATGCCTACAATATCTATTACTGTAATGACCTTGAGAGTTGACTCATATTCTCCCTTAACCTAATGAGCATGCCGAGTATAATCAATTACGTCTGCAATTAAAATTATAATTTGTCTAACAAACTCTTCTTTGCTTTTAGACATTTTTTGTTAACAAAGCCTGTTACATACTGGTATAAAATAAATATTAATTTTCTGTTGTGTCCTCATTTTTTCACTTTATGGCTAATTTATTAAATCATATTACCTCCCTCCATTATTTTTTAAGTTTTCAGCAAAATCTAGTTAAGTTTCAGTCCTGAATGTCATGGGATAATTGTAATATTTAACAGCAATTTATCATCTCCCAAGAGGGTTCGCAACCTGTCTTTGCCTGCCTATTGAAATTTGTTTGCATGTTCCATTCAATGACTACTGCAAATACGCTGCATTTCACTTCTATACACACACATTCTGTTTTACTGGAATGACCAGACGATATTCTGCTGAACAGAGCTGACATCTGTTTGCCAGCCCAGACCTGCTGAGGTCAAGTTAGCCCAGTGTAAGCAAAACACAACAATAACCATTAACGAACAGGAAGCCATTCATTGCAATCTGCTCCCGTTACAGAGTCAACCAGGCAGGTAACTACAGAACAACTTTTTTGCTTATATATCCAGCTGTTCAACAAACACTTAAAAAGATTCATGCAGATATTCAATGTGTTAATCATCAGAAAATGGAAAAAACTGTACGTGGGGTTTAGAAAAATGGGTCCACAGAATTTATGTAAATGAACAAGCAAAGGAAACCCTTCCAGTACTCAAGATGGGAAAACCTCAGCCCTTCTAATGTACAGCTGGCTCAAAGTGCCCAGAGTGCTGAGTCCCTGCACTGAGCTCAGATTGCTGTGAGTGAAGCCACGTGTCTCCAAATGGTCACTCCTCTCCGCACGCTGCCAGCGCACAGCACCCGCTGGCACGCAGTCAGCACCGCGAGAGCTGCGAGCTCTCGGCTGGCTCCGCGCCACAACAGCCTTGGCTCCTATCTGGGTGTCAGAAGGGCCACGTTTTGTAACTGCAAGCCTAAGTCTTCAGGGCGCTGCACAAAGGTGCTCCATCGAATCAAGCCCACCTAGAAGAGTACTCTGCCCAAGGCTGCACGCTCTACTAAGCCCTAGGTCCAGCCTAGCTGCAGCGAGCTAGCCCAGCGCGTTCTCCAGCACAACAGCGGCTACACACACGTCTGGCCTGCCCAAATGTCACACTCCTGTGCAGGTAGGCTCAGCGCTTCCTAACAGAGTAAGTGTTCCGTTCCTGTGCTGCAGCCTGCTGCCAGGCAAGCCCAGCACATGCAAGCAAAACACAGCCCTGACCGCTAATGACCAAGATGCTGGTCCTGCAGTCTGCTGTTAACTACAGAGCCCACCAGGCAGGCAACACCCGAGCCACAGATGCCGTGAGGGCGTTGCTGTGGCACGGAGCGGTGCTCAGGAGTTGCACCCAAGGACTTTTCTCAACCAGGACAGCCGTGTCTTGGCCCGCAGCACTTTTCCATGCAGAAGGGAATTAGCTGAAAGACTCATTTCCTGCTCCCATGATCTGCTCTTAAAACTCCCCATTAAATGAGAGTATGTCAAACTGAAGAGCTTTATTTGCTTACTTTTCTTCCCCAACGTGCCTTTTCCCCCAGAACCTTCACGTACGTAGTCCCATGTATGAAATATAAATGTCTACCTCAAAAATGAGGAATGATAAAGCTGTTATTTATATGAAGTGAATTAAGCTTCCCACAGAAATGAGCTTTGTGTCCTCTGGATCTTTCCAATGTACTACACTTGGATGGGGCCAGGAGGATGGCTGACTGCTGTGGGATACAGCTAAAGCACAGCAAATTTGGAGAAAAGGCCCCTTCATGTACAGAAATATCAGCGAGTCGCTTCTCTCAATATATTACAGATAACAAATAAACTATCCTATATTTTGTATTTATTTTTGTCAACAAAATCTAATTAAAGGTGGTTTTTTTTAGAAATTCAGTAGTTACTCTAAATTAAATTACATAGAAAATTAAATCATAAATCCATGTAACTAGGCCCTGCCTCTGTCTCTGTCGCTCCAAAATACAACTTTACTCTCTGGAGCACCTCATTTAATTCTAAGAGGCTGAGCTTCTAAACTAGTTATGGATTTGATCATTTAATAACATGAAACAAGTAATTGCGTGTGGGAAAATTTATTATTTAATTAGGCCTTACTGGTAATCAATAGCAATCTATTAATTCATTAATTTGCATATCCCTTGTTTTTATGTGTCCACAAATTCAGGTGTTTTTGTTTTCTCTAATTTATGAACTTTCTACCTTCACTATGCAAAAGGAGGTGCTCAAACTGTATATATTAAGTAGAACAAATAACTGAGCATTTTTTTTTATGCCCTACAGAACTGACTGCAGGACGAGATTTAATACTGAAAACAAGGAAAAGAAATAAAACAACAGGGCCGATTCTCCCCTGGATACATGCATAATTCTCATTAATGTTAATGAAAGATACTAAATGTATATGCACCAAGGGGAGTTTATTAGAGCCTAATAAATTCCAGTATTTTTCCTTATTTTTTTTTTAAACTTGATAGTTACTATAACAGTGAACTTCCTCACGTGAAATAGAAGAGATTTCACGTAAAAAAAGAAAAACTTATCAAACTATGCTTCACAGGTTATTTTCTCAAAAACTCTTTTGCATGCAGAATTACTAGATTTACACATAGGGCTAATAATTGCTATATATTAATTATAACTATGAAATCAAAGAGTTGCTTATACAAGTTGAGTCAGAAACGTTTGTATAGAAATGGCAAAAGCTCCATTGATTCAGTCACAAGCATTTATATCGGAGAATAATCTAGCCCCAGACACCAGGTTTTTCTACTTTCATGGGCCTCAGAGACTCAAAGACAGGTTACAGATTCACATTCTGCTAGACCATAATTCTCAGTGTAACTCAGGGTGGCCTCACCAAAAGGCCACAATTGAAAGAATGGCTTTTGTTGAGTTCAGAGATTACTTATTTACAGCAAAAAGCTTCACAGTGTGAACTAATCCATTCCTCACTCTGGGCAAACCAACGCCCCCCTAATGACAGCTCCTCTCCAGCTGAGGTGTGCTGGAAGGCCAGTATTATCATCTTTTCTACACCTTCTCAAGGAAGAACTAATAAAGCTCATTCATAGGTTCATTAAATAATAATAATAAAAAGAAAGTGCCACCTCCAAGTATTATCTTTACTTCAAATACTAAAAACTTGACTTGAAATCAGAAAAATTCAACATTCACAAAATCAGATAGAGCAACTGAGCACTTGAGGTTTTAACATCTTTACGAGCAAGATCAAGATAATCATTCACATAAGTACTTTCCATCTGGTCTAGTTTATTTTCTTCTAGCCTCTCACAGAGAGAATTTGCATCAGTGATGCCAGGCAGACAATATGAAATGAAGATTTTCATGGTAGTAATGAAGGAGGTAACTCACAAAAAGTACAAATGGAGGAGAAAATGGTTTGATTTTTCAGAGATAATCTAGGAGATTACTGAAGGAGAAACCATTTTTCTCCTTCCAAAGAGCAGTCAGGCTAATTATTACAGGTGAATTTTCCTCTCTTTAAGTGAACAGTTTGTCTCCAAAGTAGGTAAATGTGTTAAAGCAGGGAATCTATGCTTCTCTCCTCAAGTATTCTAACTGTGATATCAATTAGGAGGACAGTATAATTGTTAAAAGATTAATTTGGTTTTCCCCAATTTATATAAATTGTGGTATCATTGCTAGAAATTTGAAATATTAATATATGAAAAGAAATTTTAAAATATCCAGTAATGCTTTTATCTACAGAATTCACTGTCTGGAAATTGCCATTCTAATATTCTTCCTTCAAAATCAAGGGTCTGCAGAGTGTTTATCTAGTGAAAAAAAAATCATGAGCAACAGCAGCTAATTCAGACATAGAATAATTTCTTTTAAAAAAATCTTAATCTTGACTAGTAACTTACCTACCAGTCAAGTAGGGAATTTCTCTCCAGAAAAGGCCTGGCAGTTGTGCTGAGCTGTATCCATAGACACTGATTTCTTGTATGTGATCCAAAAGTGAGGACAAATTTATCAAGTGCTTTTACCAGAGAACTGCCTACATTTAAGTAGGAATTAGGCTTTGTTTCATTATTCCTTTCCCTTTTTAAAGACACATCACAGAATCACAGAATGTCAGGGGTTGGAAGGGACCTCAAAAGATCATCTAGTCCATCCCCTCTGCCAGAGCAGGATCACCCAGAGTAAGTCACACAGGAATGTGTCCAGGTGGGGTTTGAATGTCTCCAGAGAAGGAGACTCCACACCCTCCCTGCGCAGCCTGTTCCAGGGCTCTGTCACCCTCACAGGGAAAAAGCTTTTTCTAATATTTTTGTGGAATCTCCTATGTTCCAACTTGCACCCATTGCCCCTTGTCCTGTCATTGGATGTTGCTGAAAAGAGCCTGGCTCTGTCCTCCTGACACTCACTCTTCACATATTTATAAACATGAATGAGGTCACCCCTCAGTCTCCTCTTCTCCAAGCTAAAGAGATCTGGCTCCTTCAGCCTTTCCTCATCAAGATGTTCCACTCCCTTAATCTTCTCAACATCTGCTGTGTGTCTGTGTGTGCAATCCATCTAGAGATGCCAACATTCAGATTTCTGCAAAAGGGAAGGTTTAGAGTGTTTTTCTAGCTCTTCAGGGCGTGCTACACCTCACTTGCCCAAAAAAGCAGCATCCTGCAAGCAGCAAAGCATTGCTCAATAGCCGTCAAGAAACAGTAAAAGAGAAAACAGCAGTGTGTAGTCACAGACCTCTGAAATACACCACTAGCTGAGATACTGCCTGGTGGAGTCACAACATGAGCAGCGCTGCACAAGCTGCAGGTTTTTGCTCTCATCTCTACAAGCAAATGAAAGGAAAACACGAAATGGTGAGCACCACGCAAGGGGTGCACTGGCATCGGTTCCCTTTCAACCTCAGAAACTGCTATTCCAGCAATATTTCCATCACCAGCCACCTACCACTACCCAAATGAGGAGGGGTCATGTGATAAAGCTCCCAGAGACTGGATTTTAAAGGCATATTTCAAGTTCTCTCAAACTACAGTTTAGCTTCATGAAATGAGCAAGTAACCCTGCGTATGAGTGGTTTTGCCAGAGGGCACTCAAGCGGCTTGCAGGAGGGATGGAGGGGACATGAGGCTTGTGAGAGGGCTTTTGCAGGAAGCTCTTGACTTGTCCAGCCTGGCTTGGAACATGATACAAGAAAACACTGCAGTATCCAGAATGATATATTTTTGGTTTAATTTATTATTTTTTAAAGTATTACATACTCTTCACCCTGTCATCCTGTCTGAAGCTTGCTGACTAAATTTTATTCTATTATTTTAACCTTAGTTTTTCATTTCTAAATCATTTCAAGCAAAGGCTTTTCTTTCTCTGAAATCAAGCCCTACATGCTAGCCCTGGCTATTATGGTGCTGCCAGAACAGACTAAAATGCATGGACTAGATCAGATATGCTTGTATTTCAGATATACTTAGAATTTCAGTAGGTTACAGGACAGTGTAGCCACCTTTTCTTTCATGTGATAACGGAACACGGGGCTAGGAAAGGCCTCTGTTCCCCTTGCTAGCACAGGCAAAAACATTACAAATGCTCTCTCCCTATTGATAGTTTTAAGCAAAAAAACTTATTCAAGCTGTGCAGGCTCTCCGGGGAGCTGCAGGGACAGCTTTGTGTAGACAGCTCTTTCATTTTCAGAAAGGGAGGTGATTTTAAGAGGAAAAGAATATGGAGCCAACTTAACATTTTCTTTATTACTGCATTGATAAGGCAGCCAGGACTCTGATAAACGAGTTCCCTTTGTCTGGCTGAAACTGGGTCATTAACGCGAGCAAAGCACTCTGATTCTGCCCTTCCCTGGGAGACTGGATGTCACAGCCTCCAGCCAGGCAGCTGAGGCACCAAAGTTTTGACAGAGATCAGTCAACTGAAAATACCTTCGGGCAAGAACACCCAATAAACTCAACTACAAAACAGTGTAAGTGTGGGTAAATGCAGGTGTAGAGGAGGCACAAGTTGGCATGAGGAAATGAAGTCTGTTTTGCACATGACCCTGTGACATCTCTTCTAATCTGTGGTCAGAATAATGTTATTGTGGATCTTTGGAGGAAGCAAAAGCTGTACTGTAGGCAAGAATGCAAAGGCAAATGTGCAAAATCACATGAGGTCACAGTACTGGCACACAATATTCTGTTATGAAGCATTATATTAATTTTTAGAAAGAGTCAGAAACCTATTAAACTTAAATCTAGCTTTGCAACACTTGCTTAATAAACAATTTTCACCTACTACAAAACATAGAACAGCATCAAGTTACACATCTGAATTAAATGGGAATGCTTTTGCACCTTTGTTGGCGAGGTACATTCTAGTTGAAAGCAATGTTTTGTAACAGAAAGAGAAAGCATTCCCTGTTAAATGAAGAGGTTTATAAGATACAAGCTTGACAAAGAGAAAAAGTATTATGGATGAGATGGAGCTTGGAAAGAAATTCATACACTGAATTAATCTGACTCGACTGTGCTATTAATGATTTTAGACCTCATGCATTGTCTGGGATTTCTAGAGGTTTTGCATTTACAGTACAATAGGGTATTTGTAGGACCTGTACTCAAGAGTGGCATTTGATTGATTGTACATACTCTGAGACAGAGAACGATTTAAATGCAAAACATATTGCTGTAACATGGGAACAAAGAAGCAAAAGATATTTTCTAATTAAAATACAAGATTTTGATCCTCATCTCAGTCATTGTGGGGCAAATGAAGAGCAGCACGAAGAGGAATTCATGGATTTCTCAACATCCCTCCTCATACTGCTTTTTTTGGTCACAAAATGCCAATTCAGACAAACAGAAAGCATTTCCAAAAGTGGTTATGTTTTCATAAAGAAAAAGTTTTTTATTTTGTCAAAGTATTCTATTGTAGCATTTTCAGAGGAAACCTTGTCTACCTTTCTTCTAGAAACATTTTCTCATTTTGAAATCTAACTATTTATAAAAAAGAAAGAAAAAGAAAAAACCCACAAACTGAAGAGCTTTCAACCTCCCAAATAAACCCTTCCGAATGACTGATTCATTCAAGATTCTTCTGTCATGAAAACTGTAAATACCTGGAAAAAAAAGAAAAGAAAGGTATATCTAAAATGCTTTTGTCAGAGCAGGGGCAGGCTCTCCTGGAGCTGCACAGGACAGAGCGTGGGGAGCCCTGGCAGTGTTTAATGCTTCCCTGCGGTATCAGTCAGGTCACTGTGGGCAGCATGAAGCTGTGTCGCAGCATGAGCAGGGCTCCATAGGGCCACCGCTCGTTTGCCACTTGGACTGGCTGCTGGCACAG
>NW_009700691.1:0-39507 GCF_000703405.1 Apaloderma vittatum | reverse complement strand
CCGGGCCCAGCCACCTGCAGCCCTAGCCTCTCCACAGGCTTGCAGGGCTCTGCTGGCAGATGATGTGGCTGCTGGGGACTGGGATGGGCATGTACATCCTCCCAAGGGTATTCCTGAAAGTGCACACACCCTTCATGTGAAGCCCATGCAAGCGCCTTTGCAGGTCTGCATGTGTTACCTGCAATTTAGCTCTCCCCGGTTGACCTGTGGGAGAACACAAAAGTCATCAGCCAACACTCAGCTGCTGAAGGGAAGAACTAGACACTGGATATGACCAACAAAGCTGCATGACTTCTAATATGTGTGCACTAAGGCAATTTAAATGCGCATTTGAGCCCACCTACTTGCTTAGGATAGTTTAATTTAGACAGTGTCAATAACTCTTACTAACTCTGAGGGCATTTTCAGAATTAAACTACCTAAGGAGAGTATTCATTTACGAAATCCATACGGCAAGAAACAAGGGTAGAATTGTTAGCATGGAATAGTAAAATCTTCCTTCTCATTACTACTCTTCAACCTATATCTTCAGAAAATTTCTTCTACTTTCCTCATTTAGAGCTGCACATTTTTAATCCCATTTTTGTTGGTTTTTTGTTGTTTTTTTTTCTTCTCTACATTCTAGTCCAGACTATTTTGTGTTTGTCCAGGGGCAGAACATGATATTACTTTACAAGTCAGGGGCAGAACATGTCATGACATTCACTACTGGAACTTCAAAATCATCCAGATTCAGAACCATCATAATTCACTGCTAAAGAGAATCTTTCAAAATTTCTGTCCTCATCCCTTCAGGGAACTTCACAACCCGATATTTCTGGATCAGACTTCATTATCCAGGTCATCATTTCAATTTATCAGTGCCTTGGAGCCTCTGGTATTCTCGGCTAGGATGGTGTCACATCCATCAATCACTAGGCTGTTTCCACATTCCCAATTTTCTTTCATCTCCTTCAGTCTTCGAAAAACCTCTATAACTTTACACGGGTGTATAATGGACACAGACACCTCTTGCTTTTGTCAACTGTTACTGTATCTTAAACACAGGAATGGATCCTTAAGAACCATTTTCATTCTAGGTTGTTACTATTATTATTATTTGTATTAAGGGAAGATTTACAGATCCACCAGTGTCTCTTTCAACTATAAGCATGACAAACAAAAAACCGAACACGATGTTTTTCCTGGAAAGCTTATAGTTCAATCAAAACCTAAATGTTACATGTAAGGAGCTAGAGTAAGGGCCTGAAAAAGCAAAAAAAAAATTGGGACCCTAGGGCTGTACCCATTAACTGCATCATAGAAAACATAGGTCTGGCCAAGGGACTGAAAGGAAAATTAGCCCAATAGAAGACAGATTTTGAAAAGGGCCTTGAAAGACAGGGCAAGAATTATTAGAGTAAGTAGCAAAGACCTAGGAAAAGGCTTTAAGGGAAGGTAGGAGAAACTGTCTGGATATCCCTGCTGCTTCCTCGTTTCTCTAAGGGGCAGTATAACCCTACCTTGAAAATGCACACCACTAACATCCCACCAAATCCACTCCAATCTTAGTACCAAAACAGAAAGAAAATTAGGAGCTCAAAACAGATATAGCAGCGCCCAGACTACTGAATTTGTTGTACCAATTACCAAGCTGCAATATTACATATTCTCCAACCAAATACTATTAGCGTGGTTCTCAAAGCAATTCAAAGAGACTGCTGTACTTCATCAAATTATTTTTGGACATCCCACAAGCTTTCAAGAGAATGACAGTCCTTAAGTGTAAAGCAAACAAGACCATTTGTTCACAGACTTCAGTACAATCTGGTTTTCAAAAGCTTGCTTTTTCTACTTGTATTTTTATATATGTTCTGAGGTAAGAAAAATCTTTGCATTTCTCAAACACCAGTCTTTTTTGTTCTTTTAAGAGAGCAAAAGGTGTTTTCCAATACTCTGTTAAACAAGGATTCACATCTTCCAGTCTGCAGGGAAAGCAAGCTGAGGCATCAAAAGTATTGCAGTTAGTGAATTTAATCCTCCTGATGCAATCAGTCTGCAATGTGATCTGATTAAATTTAAAGACTCAAACCTGAAGTCCAGTACTTTAGCTCCAGAGATAAGTAGACAAATAGTATGAAAGAGCAGTCAGCTGTGGGCTTAAATAAACCCTAGACTCCACAGTTCAGGTTAAGATTTCTAAAGAATGCAGACCAGGTGGATTGATTTAACACAGCATAAAAAAAATGCCTGGGAAAGAAAAATATGTACGTCAAAAAATAATTGTGAGACTGTTTACCCCGTGTAAAATAATTAGCAGAATCTGTGACAAATTTCTGCACATATACCCACACTGCCACCATCAGCCTCGCTTTCTCATTTATTTAGGTGAACCTGTAAATTGGCAACAGGCACTTACTCATGGATAACAGTGGAGGTGCTGAGCTGCTGCAGACTTCAACACTGCTGCAAAATAGAGTATGTGTTCATATGTGTTTGGGCAACGGACACTTGCTGTGCAATATTATCTTGTCTCTACAGATAAATTAGTTGCTTCATGCTCCTGCCAGCTTGATTTGTTTAGCCTTTGCAGAGTACAGAGTACATGGAGTTTCTTGTGATTGAATCCTACATAAAAGGTAAACCTGAGAGTTTATTCTACACTATGCAATACATCCACCAAGGCAGCTAGAGCATTTTCCGACTTGATGTTAAAAAGAAGGCTATAAAATATGCCAGGAAAATCTTGAAACGTCACTCACTTGACATAGCAATAAGAGCCCTGCATTAAGATGCAGAGCTGATTTCCCTGATCCATGAAATTGCCTGGATATTTAAGGCATTGTCAAACAGAACCGGTATGAAACTCCCCCTCCATTCCTGGCACAAGGACATTGTGGGGCTTGTGCTCTCCCAGAAAAATAGAGCTCAGAATTGCACAGATAAATATTCTGTAAGAGAGGACCTAAACACAATTTCCTTCCTTTCTCAAGTAAAAAGAAATAAGCATTCAAATGTCTTTAACGCTGGAAGATGGTTATGCTTGCTGAGATGCTGCTCAGAGATGTTCAGGCTCTGTGAGTTGGTGCAAGAACTTCTTACAATAAAACACAAAGTGTGCAAGTCTGTGACCACCTCTAGAGAGGGATAAATGCACTGGCCCAATCTGTGGACAGCTATGAAAAAAGATTATGAAGCAATATATTGTATTATTTCATGGTCCGAGATCTGGGACATGGTTCAGAATTCCTTAGCAAATCCATATTTCCAGCTGCTAAAGGGAAAGAAAAGACCCATCTATACTTCCAAAATATCAGGTATAGTTTCTTCCAGACACTCATCAAATGCAAACACGCAGACTGCAATTATGAGAAGATGTCAAAGGACCATCAGCTTTCCTAGAATGCTGACCTGCAGGCTCTGCTAGCTTAGATTCAAAGGAGGACAGTGGTCAGAAGTACATCAATAACAGAATTACCTGTTGGATTATAAACAGCTTCCCATTAGGTAACCAGGAAGGTTTTAGTCCAAGGGGCACCGGTAAAGTATCCCAACATTGCAGTACATGGTACACCTGGCTGAAACCTGCACACACCAGCTGCTTTCACACTACGAACAGGTAACATTGACAGACAATCTTGTCATCGATTTCTATCAGAAATTGCACTGAAAGGGTAATCTCCTTTAAACTTGGTGCATGTATTTCATATGTAATTTTTGGCATCTCCACAGCAAAGAAAGACCCAAGACTCAAACTGAGGTCCAAGATTTTTCTTGGACATGGACTACCATTTCTTTTTGCTGACGAAGAAAGAGAATTTCCTCAACTTTTTCAGATAAAATTTCTCAGTCAGTTTTTGTCTTCAGCTGATAGTTCTTCCCATTTTGTAGTAAAGCTTTGCACTAATCAGTTTAAGAGAATCTATGCTCTCCCCTTGCTTCCTGTAGTTTTTTTCCTACAGTAGCCTATATTTTCACAGGTATGCAAAATTACACAAAATGTGAATGGAAAGGATTCTTAAAGCTGTCTGGTGTGTGACCCCATTCAAAGCAAGATCAGCTACATCTAATTATCTCCTGACATACACTTGCCTACACTATTGAAACAGTCTCCACAAAGTCCCTTGGATATTTGTTGTGATGCTTTGCTATTCTTACTATTAGCATGTTTTTCTAACATTTAGTCTGTACCAGAAGTTTTAAATAAAAGTTCCCTTAGAGGAAAACTGAAGTATTGTGCATTCTGATACATGAAAAAAAGCACATGCAAGAACACATGACATTGAATTTAAGGTTTATAAATTATTTGTAGATCACATAGGTAGCTTTTCAAACTTTCTGATTCAAAACAGTTTAAATGGAACCAGCTAATTACGCTCACATTGAAGAAGATCTTGATCATAGTAATTTCTTCCACAATTCAAGTTTTGAAAGCTCTAAGTTTGCTGAAGAAAATAGTTGTTGGCATTTTTGGATGATAAGCATCCCAAAGTGATGATGATAAATTACAGTGTTGCCCAACGATGCAGAAAAGTAGAGAAATGCAAACTGCTAACCTCTGATTTATGAATACAAACTCTTTATTACAGAGTCTCGGGGTTCACAGCTGTAAGAGCAGGTCATTTTCATCTCACCACTTATTAGAAGTGTGAGAGGGAAGCACGATGGGTGGCTACCATTTTGTAATGTACCATATAGATTAATGTTTAATGCTTTTTGTCTCCAGTACAAATATCAAATGATACAGAATTTCTCACCTTCGAAGGCCTACATAAGCATTTGTTACTGTTCTTAATCACAGACTGGATGGGAATTTTTACAGCTAGTTGTGCTCATTCATACTAGCAAATTTTCTCATGTTTTAATACTATCTTTCCCATAAACCTTTTCTTTATGCAGAAAAAAAATCTGTCCAAGATGTTACAAGAAATCCAGTGATCTGTTTGTTAAAACATGTTGATGTTAATGACAAAATTTATTTCGGAAAGTTTTTAAACTGAGACTTTCACCTATTAAGAGGCAATTCGAGGGAAATCCCCCCAATAAACTCTACATCACAAACCAGGACATCTGCTTTGTCACAGTACTGAAGTAAATTGTATTACATTACTTCATTACTGCTTAGCTTCCCAAAGCTTGGGGATTTTCTAATTTCTTCTTCACTCTCCCTATTACCTCTCTGTTACATATTCAAAGCAAGCAACAAAAAGAAGTAGGAAAAATAAGGTAAATATAGCAAATTGCAAAGAAGTAAAATGTTTCTATAAGCCACCATTTGGTTGATACAGTTATCTTAAGCAACCCAAACAGCTTCTGTGAGACATCTAATTTGATTTTACAAAGTGCTAACCCACAGCCATATTTGACTTTCCTTTGATTCCAAATGTAAAAAATACCCTTTATCTAATGTTCAGGCACATAATCTAACTACACACGCATTTGCATTTGCATTACGAGGCAGTGAAACATGGCTGGAGAGCCATCTTGGATGTTATCTATATTATTACTCAAGTAGAGAGTATAATCATAAATCCTTTTTTTTCCCTTCAACCCCCACCTTTTTTTCCAGAAGTACACTTAAAATCTGGTTTTCAGCATCACTGGCTGCATTACATTTGAACTTCAGTAACAAGAATGTGATATGAGTATGTGCAGAGAAAGTATAGACAAAAGGTATATTTTCATATTGTGGTTCAGTTTAACTGTTCCTATAATTAGCTACAACTCATTAGGCAATAAAAAGACAAACAAAGAGATTATGAATGGAACAGCAATGCATTCTCCATAAAGCAAATAAAAACCTTAAACAGATGCCTCTTTTCTAAGGCCTTCCTAGCATAAATACACCCAGCAGCTTAGAAAAGATATTTTCATGATTGAAAATTTTTGGCTAGAAAGCAAACCTGTAAACATTATCCTGTGCAATTGCAATAAAAAGTATTTACAGCTATTGTACACTTGGGATGTTTTGATCTCAAGGATAAAATAATGATACAGCAATGGTCTGCAGATGACTAGCTTTGATCTTTTATTAGTTCTTATAATTGTCTCTTAATTTGTATTCTGCATAATAAGCACTCACCTTCACCGTTTGTCCAGCTTCAGGGCCATCCTGTAGGCAAAGGGAGAAGTCTCAGGTTAGAGGAACTACAAGGATCACACAGGAATTCAGGAATCTTACTCCATAATCATTTTCATCCAACTTAACTGTATGTTAATTCAGTGTATCTTCCTAGGGACCATTCAACACAAAGTTTTTGGACAAGTCACCTTTTCATATTAGCTCATGGAAAAATGAGAACTTGTATCCTAGACTACAAAAATGACAGTTGTTACTTTTCATTCTTTCAGATCGTATTTTTGAATAGCTAGCAATAGGTTTCTGATCTTTGTGAACATAAAACTAGATGTATGTGAGAATTTAATCAAAGCATGCTTGCTTGTATTGTTATTCTAATGAAATGGGCTGTCTCCTGATTTGCTTTAAACAGAGCTCTAGTTCTTGTTTTGGTACAAAACCACCCAGCACTAACGACTAAAAGGTGAGAAGAGATAACACATTTACATGGCTACATCCCTCTGTCTGCACCTGTGAGCAGGAATTAACTGTTTCCATCTCAAGCAGCGGGTTATTTTTCAGGGAGATGTGGCTGCCTTCTCTAGCCCATCCTACAAACACTTCTTGAAAAGTATTTGCTGAAATACTCAGAAGCAAGTACGACACTTGGGAGTGTTTGCAGGCTTATTTCAAAGTTTTGCACTTTTTGCCAGTTTGCCTTTTTAAAATTCTTTTAATGGCAAAATCGGCATACTGAAATGCAGTTGTTGCACTTTATTTTTTTTTTTAATTATTATTTTGCATGTATTGCCCCTTGAATTTTGAATGTCCTTTTGCAATTGAACTACAGAAGAAGGTTGAAAGCTTGGTAAAACAAACCAAAACCTTTTTTAGTTGACTGGTTTACAAACCTGAATCGAGATGGTGAGCGAGGTGCCGCAGAAGTGTTTCTCCACCACGTTGCCAACCCTTTGCGCCGTACAAAATAAATCAGCCACTTCCTCAGGACACAAGTCACGGAAACGCTCCACTGGCCGCAGAGGACAAACAAGGACATCTGAAGGTGGTATTGTCAAGGCACAAACCCAAGTGTGAGTGGTTCAGAAGGATGAGTGTCCCAACCCCCAGCCTGTAACCTGCTTCTGATTGCAGGAAGAGCAGTCAAAACATAAGGCTAAATACAAAGAAAGATGATGCTTTGTTTAAAAGTCTCCTCAAATCCCTCAGATATGTGCAAAATTACTAAACTAAGGTTCATATGTTTCTATTGAGACCTCTAAAGAGAAGCAAAATTTTCACAGACTTGAAGTTACCATTTGGATGGAGAGAGGCTTGTATTTAACCCCTTTGAATAGGGGAAAAGCGAAGAAATTTAAGATTGGTTTGGGTGTGTGATCTGAGACAGCAGTTTTACAATGCTTTTCCACAGATGTGGTCTTACAAGGAAAGGCTGGGGTTGTTTAGCCTGGAGAAGCAGAGACTCCAGGGGAAAACTACCCAAAGGGAAGGTGTAGTCAGGTGGGGGTCGAGCTCTTCTCCTGGGCAGCTGGTGACAGGATGAAAAACTGTGTCAGGGGAGGTTTAGGTTGGATCTCAGGAAACACTTCCTCATGGAGAGGGTGCTCAGGCACTGGAATGCACTGCCCAGGGAAGTGGTGGAGTCACTGTCCCTGGAGGTGTTGAAGGCGAGGCTGGATGTGGCACTTAGTGCCGTGGTCTAGCTGATGTGGTGGTGTTGGGACACAGGCTGGACTTGAGGTCTTTTCCAGCCTCAACAAATCTGTGGTTCTGTGAAGAGCTGACATTATGCTGATAATAGCAGATCCCTTATTTCTACATCACATTAGTTACCATTCACAAGGAATGCTCACCCTTTATAAATACATACAGGCTTAGAAATAAGTTAAGACAATTAAGACTATTCCCTTTTAAGTGGTGTTCACAGCACTGTAAATATACTTTGATTTTATTCTACCTTGGTGACTGCGCTTCATGAGTCAGCGAAACGAAGCTATAAAGTAAACAATGGAAATACACAGACACTATTCACAGCCATCTGATCTGCTATGTTCACAGAAATTAATAATTGCTATGATTCCTCACTTGAAAGTCAATTTTGTGACATTATTAATAGGGTCTAGAATTCTTAGCAGAGCCTCAGTTGTATAAATCCAGCTAGCAAGTACTTGGGACCTGATTCTCATTTCAATTCCCTGTAGACAGGATTATTTTTTTTTTTTAATTACAGTATTCTGTTTGCAGAATAAAGACCTGAAAATCACCTTTAACACTACTTGAACTTTCATAACCAAAGGCAATGAAAATTAACAACTTCTTATTTTTTCAGTATTAAAACAAATGTTCAAAAGACTATTTGAAGAAAATTAAGTTCCATGCCATTGTATTACAGTCATCATTATTTTTACTGCATCCTGAAGCCTGCAGGTATTCAGCAATATTCTCTCTACTCCAGGAAAGGTAACTAGGAGATGCTCTGTAGTTAACAGGTTCACGCAAAGGTTACATAGCCCTGATTTTCAAGAATCACACAAGGCATTTGAAATAAAGAAAGATTAATACATGCGAAAGATGATTCATTTCCATAAACACAGAAGCAACTTGTTTACATTCAAGTTTATCCTACGAATTGACTGGAGAGAAAAGCAGACATTTGCTGGAAGTAAAGGAATGCGAACAGGTTTCATCATCTTTCAGAGTCCAGATGAGGACAAACAAGATTGCAATGGATATCTGCTGAAGTGGGGGCAGATCTTCAGTGAGCTCCACAGCTAGCAGCTCCCAACAGAATAGAAGATACAGAGGATACAGAAGATTGCCTTTCTCTTCAAAGCTTTCTGCTTTGAAAATCTTTTTTTTTTTTTTTTTTACTATAGCCTCAGCTATCCTTTTCTCTCAAAAGCTTTTTCCTTTAAAATTTTTTTTTTTTTTTTTTTTTTACTATAGCATCAGCTATGCCACCACTACTCTCTTTTTCTCTTGTTACAATTTATGGAACAAAATTTTAAGAAAGGACAAATATATATTTAGAAAGCAGGTACTTGGAAATAAACCAATCCTGGACACAGACAAAAAGCCTAGTTTTGTGGAGGCTTAGTTCTAAAATGCTGTGCCTCTTGGCAAGCTACCGGGCATAATAAAACTCTAGTAATCTATTTGTGCCTTCCCAGCACACTGTACAAACCTCTATAAAGGATGCTATTGGCTGAACTTAGGGCCCAAGGGAAGAGCTGGAAACTTGCTTGGCAGACCTGATTTCCATACCAGGAATGAAGGAATAGAAAAACCAATTAATTTTACTCATAAAAAGGAAATCCATGTCAACACTAAAACAGGAAAAAGGACATTCATTTAATCTCAGTTCATTTTTCAAAAGGAGAGAAGGGAAGCTTTTACCCTTAGGGCATCTGATACTTAAGTAGATAATTATCCTTCTTCTGCAGCACTGCTTTATTATCATGGGTCAACGAACCATTTATAAATGAAGAATTTCCCCTCACTTACCTCTAGCAAAATTGCTGCTTACATTAAGACAAGTTTTCCTTTCCTCCTTTAGATTTTTTCCCAGTAGTTTATCGCCCTTTCAGACTTGCTCACGCCTCACCAGCAATTGTTTGTTCTCTACCTAGCTCAGGGCCACAGACACAACTATGAATTTTTGCATTAATCATGGTTTCTACAACCTTCTATTAACACTGCACTACCTGCCACCGTGATGTGTTATGAAAAACATGGACTAAACGCTGCTTGCAGGAGCTTTTGTTTCCATAGCACATAGGAGAGCGAGAGAGCACAGCGCGAGTGCTGGTTGTGACCAAAACAGGACATGTATTTTCTCTTCTTAATTCTGTCACTAATCTACTCTCTCTTTTGGGCAAGTTGTCTCTGTACCCCTCTCTCTCTTCTTCCACGCTTCATCTGTCTTATCTGCTTAGATAGCATCTATCTGTTGGTGCAACGGGTGTTTTCTTACTAAGCCATGAGGCTCTCAGCTCATGTGGGGCTGCAAAGCGCCCATAAATGATGTCGTTCTGCAAAAAGGATTTTCACTTCCTCCTTACGTTTCCAAGACTCATTTACAACTCAAACTAGATTTTAACCACATTTCTGTCTTTGCATGTGATAAATAATTCAAAGGCACAATTACACACTGGAGCTTCTTTACTGAACTTTCCATCATTTCAAAATAATTCTACAAAGAATAATGATAGAAATTCTGAATCAGAGCTAAATTAACATGAGAATGTAATTAGGACAACATTCAAGTTATATTTAACTATGAATATATAAAAAGGCAAATGTTAGAATAAATTTATGGATTTGAGGTCATCAAGAAAACAACCATCCTTTGCAACTTTAAATCAAGCTTTTTAAATACAGTTTCTAACACTAGGAGAGTTTTTAGCTTTACATCCTGGTCAGGTTTTAATGTGGATAAATGCTTTATTAACATCAAACTTCTCCCTAAGTTTAAAATTAGATGAATCGTCCATTGCATTCTATAGTTACCCAGTGCAAACACTGCTGTGAACCACTGATGTGCTTCAGGTGATGGGGTATTAAAGACGCCAGTGAAAATGAGTCTGCACTTAAGGTCTGTGTGCAATTACTCCTCAGACAAAAGCATCTACTCCCATCTGAGATGCCTTGGGGCATCCAGCTGCCACTCCAGAAAGGCAGGAGTCTCCTGTATGCCTTGTGTCATATCTGTCAGCCAGGCTGGCAAGCCCGAGTCATCTTAGGGTATCAGAAATAGCAGCAGCAGCCTATGTTTGGGCAGCAGCTCCCACCTTTACAGAGGGGCTCAGCAGGACAAGGACTGATACCCAGCAGAAATGCTGCATGATTGAAGACAGCATTCTGCCTTCAGAAAGTTCAAACTTGTGTTTCCTTTCTCTAACCACCATAATTAATAATTTCATGATTTCTTCATTCATTCTAAACTGTTACTGACTGATGAAGCTTCTATTTTTAAGCTCTCATGTGCGCAGCTGTTATTTCCTTCAAATTCTCTGAGTCAGTCCACATCATTAGAGTATGTGCAATCTAATATGTCAACTTCTCCATTTTAAGGAGCAGAAAACCTCTACACCTTATTATAATCGTGATCATACATTCCTCTCTCTAGATCTTGCAAGAGTCTTTCAACAGCCTTACTCGTTTTCCAATCCCTAAATATGCATACACAAATCAATATGCATACCCTCACACACACTAAAAGCTCCATGAAAGATTTATTAAACAATTAGGAATGTCATTATTTTCCAAAGATTACTGGTAAGACAGTAGACTAAAACTCCAGGTATATTATTGGAAGTGCATAACCATAAAGTAGCAGTAAAAGCAAGAATGGTTAAGACCCATTACCCTCAAACTGAGCTAAAATCATAGGGTGACCTATGATTTCAACAAAATCACTTGTCCTCATATATTGGGCATGGCAGACCACTCCCTGCACAATCTTGGGCTGCTTGTTTAAAGCACCAAAACTCATGAGCCTCCTCCATAATTTAAATTAAGAGCCTCTGTTTGTCGGTCTATTAAGACTGTAACCCATGTGGAGAAGCTCAGACTCGTGGCCAAGCAAGCACGGTTCAGTAAGTTTCTGCACACCAGCAAAACAAGGATGCTGAAATTCATGTGCCAGCTCTCAACCATCAAGGCCGCATGCATTTCTGTAAATCTCTTTCACTCTGTCATTGACCTTTCAGACCATAACTGGAGCCCTTTGGGACTGGCACCCAGAGGCATTTGCTGCAACGTAGTTCTGCAATGGGCACCTGGACAGTGCCAAAGCCATGTTCAATTGGGCCAAGCACAAGTTCCCCATGTACACGTAAGTATTTAAGGACATGTTCAAACAAGATTATGGGTCACCACTGAAAAGTGAGTATCTGTTAGCCACATCATGACTTTAAGTTGATCAGACTGAGAGGGCTCAGATTCTACAAGAAAAGAAGAACACACGGCCAACATCTTCATGTTGACCACTTCAAATGCAATTTTTTTCCCACTAACACACATAGAGTGGAGGCTGACTTTCAAAGGCACAGTAGCAATTTCTATTTGTTTTATCTGAATTTTGACTTTGAAGCTTAAATTATTCTAATTCTATATTTAAAGGCAGGGTCTAAGCCAGGGTGTGTGTTCCCTTCAATGGGATTCTGATCAACCCTACAAAGTGCCCATTATAAATTTTCACAGACAACTATCAAGAAACATACGTTCTGCAGTTCTGAAGTGCTGGAAAAATGGCCTTTGGGGGGGTCAAAAAAAGAAAGAAAACCGAAAGAAGAAATCCCAAAAGGGTTAAAATCCCTTTTATGTGACAAGCTTTAGAACTAAACACAGCTTTTTTCTGGTTAAGTCCATTAGTTTGCTATATAGAAAACATACTTTCCATTTTGACTTTTGTTTTATTCCCAAATTTGAACTTCAAACAGAACAATTCAAAGCTTTATAAAGGAAAAAATTACAGGCTCTCCAGGTACTGACATTCTAACAATAGGAATAAATTTCTGGGTTTTTTTCCTCCTTTGTCTTTCTGAGGAACCAGTGATATATATGAAAATTGACAGATTTTCTTAATATGTGAGGCTTTAAGGAACAAAATACAAGGGGAAAACACAGAATATCTAAAAGGGTAATTGCTTCTTTATGAAGATCCTTGGTTTGACCAATATTGTTAGTTGTCTAAACCATTCGTTACAAAAGGTTTTAACTTTGGAAAATTCTTTATTTTCACTGTGTAACATGGTCAAGTATCCATAGCTCACATTGGGATGGAAATACTGTTCCTGTTCAGGAAACTTTTCAAAAGATTTTTAAAAGGCTGCACTCTCACAACAGCACAAGAGTAAAAAAATCTCAAAAAAATAATCTAAAAATATATTTTAAAGGTGAAAAGTAGTAATAAATATAACTTCCAAAACTTAAGACTCTTGAGATATCTGTTCTAGTTTTCTAACAGTTTCACACAAAAGTCAGTTTAGTTAATAAAAATATTCCAAAATAATTTAAGGAAACTCATAAAACCTGATATTTTCATTAATATTTTGGTTTTGACTAAACACATTTTCATTCCAAAAAATAATAATAAAAGTGTCTCAAACTATGCTACCTATGGAGACCTAATACTTCTTCAATCTAATTTATAAGCTTGGGGGAATAACTCAAAGCACAGTAGCCTCTGTGTCTCTCTCCTGGCTGAAAACACCCACAGTCACTTACAGAGCACCTCTCAGCAAGAACCCCAGCCTTGGAGATCAGGGCTTTGTTCATTTTAGGACCACTACAGACTGTAACACTGTGGCCACAGCCACCATCTCTTTCTAACAGCAGAAAGCATGTGAGAAACACGTAGAGATGGGGTCCCTTGAGCACAAGGCTGCGCGTGGCCAGCTCAGTCCTCACCGAGGCAGCAGGACCAAGGCTCTCGGGGAGCTGAGAGACCCCAAGAACCAGCTGCAGAAGATGGCAGTAAATAATTATCTCTTTCGTGTGTCTGTATGAAAGACTCTTTCTGCACATCCGTAAGCTAGCTGATGGGAATGCAGAAACAATGCACTGTAGGGAGCTGGGTGAAGGATTATTCTTTTCTCATACTCTGTTTTACATGAATTTGCATCAAGCGCCCCAAGCAGAGAGAACAGCCAGACAAAGCTTCAGGTATTAAAACTCACCACAATGTTGTCCCCAGATTCAACTGAGGAGTGTAGGCAGGGGTATTGAATTCATCATTGCATCTAAGCAGAAGTTTTCTTTGTTCAAAAGCTCTAATTGCTAACAGAAAGAAGTCCCATAGCTCAGAAAAAAAACCACAGGAGAATGCATGACTAATAAAATTAATATAACTGAAAAACAACTGCCAGTCATTAATCTTTTTTCTGCCCTTGAACAATTCTTCACATTTTGAAGGCTACAGGAGTAATTTCTCTATGCGAAGAAAACAATAATGGTTCCACAGACACTGCCTATAGGAGGAGTTAAGAAGAAAGTGAAAACAATTGAAATAGCACACATGTCCACACAGAAGGCATCAAAAAGCCTTTAAAAATTCATCAAATACACATTCTGCTTCATTATGACAGCACTACATCATGGGATTCGTTCAGTCTCCACTAAACCCACTGAATTAGGACATACATAAAACCATAGTAATGCAAGAACTGATGTCTCCTTCCCAGGAGAAATCTTACACAGCAAAGATGGGGTGACTCGCTTTTGGAAGGAAACCTATAGAAGCTATTTGGGTTAAGAGTGAGCATCTCATAACAGGAAAAGGTGGAGGAGCACTCTGAAGCGGGTTTTACAAGTAGAACTGGATTTAAATATATTTTAGAAGGCTGCTGTGGTACAATACAGGAAACGGTACATCATTGAACTTGCTAGTTTGGGAGAAAGTTTATCTGTGAATGACAAAGATGATTAAGAACCAATGAAGATGCAATAAAATTACAATAAAATCAAAGAATTGCTTCAGACTACTAAACCCACACACATTTTTTTTTGATTCTCATATGCCACATCTTAGCATTAATATAAAAAGTCATTAAGATAAGACACCTGATCCAAATACAGTTGATCTTGATGAGGCAGCTCAGCACGTTTACACTTACACAGAAGACCAGAGCTATGCAATGAAACAGAGAATTAGTGGTTCCAGTGGAACCAAGAGCAATCAGTGTAAATCTTCAACACAGATCCCTCTGCACTACAAGTGCTGTAAAACCACAACACAGCTTTTTTACAGTGTTTTTTTTACGTTACCTGATCTTCTCACCCCACTGAAGATACTTAAAATAATCCTCCATGTGCAATATTTCCAGGAAATGAACAATATTATTTAATCTTTTTTCTGTAGGAAAAAAGGCAATACGTCTAATTTAAATATAGATATGGGTTATAGTCTAAATCATGCTAGAAAGTACACCAAAGTACAAAGTACTGCTACTCAAAGTACAGTGACTCCACAAGACAGAGGGCCACAGCAGGGAAATGTGAGATTCAGAACTGTTCACTTTTCATTTTAAACAAGCCTTTTGTATATTTGATATTCTCTTTAAATGCCTTTAGGGTATGTCAAGTAGGTCACTAAAAGCTCAGTTCCTCATAGCAAGTGGTATTTTACTGTAGGATTTGTCCTTTTCTGCTAGCTACTGACCTCAGGGGCAGCCTCGGGCAATAGCAGGTGTCTAAGTGGAACCACAGTGAGAATAGCCATGGGAAGAGTTCGTGGCTCAGAAACAGCCCTCTGATCCAAGTTTCATTTGGTAGAAATCTACGGCAGACCTAAACTTACATTTGTACCAAGACTCATGCTTATGTTCTAGAACCATGCTAAGTTTTTGATCTTGGAAGGTCCAAAAGCAACAACCAGTGGCCAAACTGGAAATGCAGAAGTCCCAATATGAAAGGGCTTCATCCACAACTGCTGTGATGCTCTGAGAACATCCTGCTGCACAACAACCTGTTTCAGCTAAGAACTATCATGCTCCAGATGATATACCCTACTTTGAAATATACAGGGAAACCAGGGGTGCAATACTCAAAGACTGGTGTTTTGTGGCCTAAACATTGGAGTGATGGCATTTGCCATAAAAAATAATGTGTTCATGCAAAGCAGATCAGCAGCTACAAGCCTTGTTCAAATGACCTGCACCATCAGAAAACTGCACCAAAATCAATTTACCAAACTTAATCCTGTTGAGATTGCAACATGTCATTGCAAAGCCTCATTTCAAACGGAGGAAGTAAGCTCAAGATCCAGCCTCTCCACCTGAGAATAAGAAGCAACCTGTGAGAAGAATGCTTCAGCACTGAGTCTTAATTAAAGCTGTGGCGCCATCATACTCAAAAAATAATGTGATCATTATGAAGTTATATATTAGCTTGCGATCCAAAAACTATAACAAGGGAATAATTAATTCCTAAATATTAGTTATGACAAATTTATTTTCTTACCATTTATTGGATGCCGTATGTCAGGCGCTAAGTTTTATTGGAAACAAGCTTTAAGCTGGAACAAAGGCACCATAGAATGTGCTCGGAATTACGGTTTTGTACAAACAAAAAGCATTATCAACAATGTTGTCTGTGGTACCTGAAAGTACAATCTTTTTTTCTGTTCACAGAATGTTAGGGGTTGGAAGGGACCTCAGCAGATCATCTAGTCCAACCCCCCACATTCTCGGCATTTAAGGTGGAAGACTGCAATAAAATAAATGGAAAACTATTTGGTGACGCTCCCTGGGATCTATCTTGCCTAATTTTAAAGGCAAATTGGTTTGACAGACAAAGCATCAGATTTGGAACTGTGAAAAGCCAGTGCTTTATAGCAATGGTGAAGTACCTTGCTGCATAGGAAGTTTCAATCTGCCCATCCTCTTCTGTTTTCGTCAAAATTAAGTTATTTCAAGGAATGAGATCTGTTGGATCTGTTGCTGGAGAAGCTAGTAACGGATCCACTTTCTCCAACTACCTACCGACGGCAGATAATCAAGAGCTTCACACATACTCTTTATAACTGCACTAAGTCTATGCTGAGCAGCACAGGGGAAAATGAGTTTGTGGTAGCACATGCTCTACCAATGGTGCCTTCATTTCAAACCAGTGAAGCATCAGCTGGAGGAATGCAGTACAAGATCAATTATCAGAGTATCACAGGGGACAATGAATACGTTTGGATAATCAAGGTTTCTGGTAATGAAGGTAATTTTGAATGTAATTGATAGATAATGAGGAGCATGAATAACAGGGAGTTTTGGAAAACTGAATTTGGGTAATTCAGACTGTCTTAACACTAAGTGTATTCCTCAAAGAATTTTGTAATGTATGCTGGGATTTTCAAAGTTTTTAAGTGGAATAAACCATCTGATTCCCATTAATTTCTCAGAAGTCATTTTCTACCTAGTTCCGTGAGGGTATTCAGAAAACCACTCCAATTAAAGTCAATGGAGAGCTGTGTTTGTCTTAAGCTGGAAGCTCTCATGGCATATTTTCCATGCTTAGTTACTGAAATTGCTTTTAAAGCAACAGAATGGGCTATGCTGTCCCAGGGAACTATTCCGTGAAAGTAGAATGAGCCTAAATTACAAAGAAGAGGAAGAAACTCTCTTGCAAGAAAGAAATGCTCTCTACACCCCTTGCAGGAACAGCTCAGCCCTCCATAAGAACATCGGCACTTTTAGGAACTGTCTGGAAAAAACAAGACAACTTTCTACCTGCCTTATGAAAGAGCTGTTCAGCACACCTGCACAGCAGAAAGGCAAATCATAGTACCTTTGCCCTGCAAGATCACATCTTTGCTGCAGAACCTAAAAATAAATCCACCAGTGTATTTCCATCAGTCTCTTCGAATTCTTAAAATTGCAAAGCCCGTGATGATGACCCTAGATCAGTACCTTTACTGCATTGGCTAATATACAGTTGAAGTGGATGTAGAGAGATGATGTTGCAAGTGAAAGAGTTTATTATCATTTTTGGAAACGTTACTAGTTCTTTTCTGTTTAGCAAAAGAACTGTACCATTGTCATTCCAAGGAGTTGTACGTTATTCACCAGTGAAGCTCAGGAGCATGCACATACCCCTCCATGCACTCAGGACACAGGTGGTGACTCTTAGAAATGTTAATAGTTGGAGGAAAGGACACTGAAATGGTTAACAAAGCTACTGTAACTAGGGCTGACAGATGTATTTGAAAATGAAGAGGAATATAGCAATAGGCTCTTCTGCAGTTTACTTATCTGGGGATTAAAACAACTAGTGCAAAACAGGGAATCGGCCTTTACTCAGCTGCAGTAGAGGGAAAGGTGGGTTGGAAATATCAGAGACCTTGTGTAGTGTTTATGCAGACACTCAGAGGCAGTGCAACATGAAAAGAAATTATTTTAAGCCACTATCCTTTAGCTACTTAATTCTGACAACTTGTTTCATATCTGCTTTAACACAAAAAAAGCTTGATATTGACAAGAATGTTCACAGAAAGTGCATTTCAGTGGAAAATGCTCCAAGAGATGCATTTTCCCTCACCTGCCAGGGGAGTCAGTTTTGGATAAGTCATACTTAAGGGCTGAGAAAATGTATAACAGATGTAGAGTACATCTTCAATACAAAACTACCTGTACAAAGCCCTCCTTTAAATACATGATAAAACTGAAGCAGAGATGGTAAAACAGCTTACAAAGACCCTGAGACAATGAAAAGTATAAAGGAAGAGGAAATTAGAAAGTAGGTCTCCCTCCTGTTTTTCACTTGCATAACCTGTGGAGATGCAGCTTGTTTATGAACAGGGTTAGTTTATGCTTAACACTGTTGTCACAAAAACTGCCTCTTGTCATAGAATGGTTTGCTTTGGAAGGCACCTTAAAGATCATCCAGTCAATGTCCCTGACCTTACACCAGGATCGAGTTGCTCAAAGCCCCATCCAACCTGTCTTTGAGCACTTTCAGGGATGGAGCATCCACAACTTCTCTGGGCAACCTGTTCCAGTGCCTCACCATCCTCTTAGTAAAGAATTTGTTCCTCGTATCTAATCTAAATCTACTCTCTCCCAGTTTAAAGCCATTATCCCTTCCCCTATCACTACATGCCCTTGTAAAAGTCCCTCTCCAGCTTTCTTGTAGTCTTAGGTACTGGAAGGCTGTATAATGAGCCCTCTTGGATAAGGGCAACAGGGCCCTGTGTCATGTTTGCCTCTGTAGACTCCATTCTAATATTATTATTGTCATTAATACTCATTCTTCCCTGCTCTGCACATCAAAGCTAGGCATTTCAGCATGCACAGTACATAAATCCATACTCTCATCCAAGACTCCTGTGATACTCAAGAACACGAGAATGAAGAAGACAAACTAGCAGTTTAACTCTGAATAACCTTATTTTGTGTGTGTGTGTCAGCTGAAACCATTAGTTTAATGTGATTATCTGTTTTTATTATTTCCTTTCTGTGGACTTGGAATAAAGACACAACCGAGACTCTCTCAGACACGGTCATTGGCATCATTACAGTCTTCCTAGTGTCATCAACAGAGATCTGATCTGTAAATCAAGTTAGACTGTAAGGGCTACTGAAGAGCAAGCACTCTTTATCATGCTATTATATACCCAAGCTATCACTTCCTCTGCCTCACTGAGAAAAACAGACTGTTTTAGTTCCTTTACATAACCAGAGGAGTTCTTAATGCACAGATTATTGACTTAGTGGGGTTTTATCATGTCCCAGTGTACCAGGGGATTCCTTAATCCAGGACTTCTTTACATGATCTATTTTCATGGCTCTTTTTATTGTCACAGTCTGTCATTATAACGATTTGCAAATCCAGAACCAGCGTATGCTTAGCTCCTTACCACATGCTCAAGGCAGGGGAGGGAAGGCATTTCCCCCCGTTCCTTTGCCCTCTCACATACCATAAGCACCAACCCCATCACATGCAGCATGATAAACCTGTCAGGGCTGAGCGCATTGGGGACTTGCACAGCACAGAGTTGGCTTTCTGCCCACAGCAGCATTTGCAAATCAGCCCACCACCTTCACAAAACCAGCTGGATGGAGATCCTCCTCAGATGCTCTCCACAGAGGCCATCCTTTGTGCAGAGGCACAGAACATGCACACATCCCTGAGGAGCCAAGTCCATCAGACCAGTGGTTCTACAGAGGCAGGACTCTCCAAGGGCAAATACGAGACAAAATAGTCTGATGCACGACATCAGTTGCTACTAAAAGCCACTGATGTTTGATTCCTTTGTTGAGAAGTACCCAGAAACGGTTCATCCTTAGCATAGGGTCACTGCTGGGAAAAACAAATGTTTCAAACCAAATGGGATGTCAAGGGGAGACCCTGAATGTCTTGTTGCAAGATCAACAATAATAACAACAAAATCACCTGAACACGGGTTATGAAATGAAGTTTGCAGAGATGAAACCTCCTTTGTCCCACTCTGTGCGCTTCCGCTCAGCAGAGACCAGAATCTGGTCTCCCCCTTTTTACTCCCTCCTCCAGGTTGCACAAGTCCAAATAGAAATATCCATGTGAACTTCAATGCCCGCATGAAGCTCCTTCTGAATGCTGTATAGTCTGAGGACAGGGTTCAAAGTTATCAGATGCTTTAGGCTAAGGTCCATCAAGGCAAGCATCTGATTCTATGGCCCTTCAACCGTCACATCCTACCTCACTCTCATTAATAGGTATTTCCCTCACCACTGCTGGAATCAGTGTGGGAATCTGCAAGATTGCCATGAACTCCAAATTAATCATAGGCCTAAAAATTCTCACTGGAGCAAGGTCTGAGTAGCTGTTAGCACTTCACAGCACGTCTCCATACCCCTAAAGATCTGGGCTGTGATCTCTCGTTTGGACCTCTCAGTGTTACCATAATACAAGCTGATAACAACAATATGTCACTGTGCTTGTTGCTAGCAGACGGTTCCCTGGAGTGAAGAAAAAAATGTTTTAAATCTGACATGTTATCAATGGTAAAAAAGAAAGGATATTTATGCCAAAAAATACCCCAACAAAGAAAGATGACAGTACTCCAAGCGCATCCTGTGATGTGAGGGAGAAAATTGATGTTGAATTTGGTATCGCAAACTTTGTTCTAACAAATAAGTTTCTAGATCTCTGTGTTTCTTCCTTAAATTACAAGCACACAGCGTTTCTTGGGGGTTTATGATCACCATCAAAGCCATCTTGCTGAGAAATGAGGATGTCTTTCTCTTTGCAAAGGTCACAAAGTAGATATCCCATATCTAGAGGCTGAAAAAGCAGGAACATTTGGTACTCCTCCAAATGAAAGCAGCTCCAGTGTCATTTGTTCAGCTTCCTCTTGTTAAGCAGCTGGATGTGAATCACCCAGTGACCTCCCAACACGTCAGTGATGGCTGTGTACGCTGTACAAAACTCACACTTGCAAAAATGATGTGCATGCTTGTTGCTCTGGAAATTAAACACATTATCTACAGAGCCCCCTGAACGTGCCTGCTTGCATTTCACAGGCAATCCCGTGCTGGTTTGAAAAACTCTGGAGAATCATTTTTCCTGGGCTGTACAATACTATCTCAGGCTTCTTATCATGCCAGTTAGAAACTGATGGCACGCTCATTCCTGGCTGCAGGTCACTGATACAGAAGGGAAGAAACAAGGGATGCCTAAGCAGAAGCAAGCAGACTAGCAGCAGCATAACAAAAAAAGGCAAAACTCACGGCTTTTCGGTTGTTTATAGGAAGTTCAAAGTTCTCCTCACTTATAAATCATTCTGAGCTACCAATCCGCCTAAGGACGGCTGTGCTTTTGAAGGTGAAAGCTTGGCCTTGGGTGATAAAAAGAATGTTGGTACCACTACAAAGTCGATTGCAGAGGAGATAAAATGGTGTCCAAGGCTAGGATAGATCAGGCTGAAATGGTTTTGCCAGGCAACTAGTCACCAAGAGATGTAAGTACTCCTACAGGACAGATCTTCAGTAGCAGAGAACTAGGTTTCCTTAAGCCATAGTTGCCATCAGAAACAGTAAATAAAATTTCCATTTGTCTACCACTTTCCTAAGACATTTCATTAGAATGGAAAGTTATGGAATAAAACACCAATCTTTTAAACCAGACTTAAAAAAAAATAATCTTAAACCAGTAACGAACAATTTAAAAAACCCTTTGCAGCCATAATGCCAGATCCAACTATATTTGTACTACTAATTTATAAGTGCAAGATAAGCAAAGTTGTCAATGGAGATGAGAAGCTAAGGAATTATAAGAGGGGAGGGAAACTGTTCTGTAGTAAAACATGTTCAGGTTGTCCTCAAAAGAGGATCCAAAAGGCAATTTAATATTGCTCCAAGTCTCTTCTGCTCCAGAAGCAGCTCATCAGACTGCGTATGAAAAAAAAGAACTGGCTCATAAAACTTTCAGACAACCTATGTTTAGAAAGCATTAGAAAAGAAAAAAAAATTAAAAATCAGCCTTTTCCTGGAAGAAAGTGATTTGTATGCAAATACACCCTAACATTTGTCACCAAAACTAAAGGATTTTGAAGTGAAAGAAGTTTTTTTGAATATAAAGCTTATCACTGCTTTGACGAAATGAGATGCCAGCTGCAAGGTTGCTGCTGTCTCCTTTAATGCCAATTAAAAGGATGGAAAATAGAGCTCTAGCTTGTGCTCACAGGCAGAGCTGACACCACACATGTAGCACAACTTTGACACCTAAAACTCCAGTGGCAGCAGCTAAGACATCAAGGGGCCTACATTTAAAAGTAAAACCCTAGACTTAATGGCAACCTTTATGACCTAAAGTATTACAAAATGCATGACACACTCACATATTACTTACAATAATTCAAGATTTTCCAATGAGAGACGGAATGGGGAGCCAATATGCTTAAATAAAACACAAAGTACTCTGCTGCTCAGAAAGAGTAGTCAAACTTGTGTCATTTCACATGTTTTAACCTTCTTTTAGTTTGTTCAGAAGACTGTGCTTGCCCTTGGGCATCCTGGACAGTTTCACACGACCCTTCCAGCCAGCAACAACCAAGCAGGAAAGAACTACCACAAATTGCACCCAGCAGCCATGCCTCCCTCCCTGAGCCCCAGGGAAGTGATAAGCCTTCTGGCACACTTCAGAGGTCAATAGGAGCAGATCGAGCTCAAAGCTATGGGGCCCACTTAGAAAATGTCTTGCCAGCAACTCTATCTTACAGATCTTAGATTTGGAAACATTCACTAGCCCTTTCGTTCTTTTTAATTACACACTCTGCATTTTTATCTGCACTTTCAGAAATTCCAAAAATAACCAAATCCCGCAAGAGAGAGCTTCCTCCTCTCACAGTAATTTTGACCTCAACAAGTACCACAAAACTCAAAAGACTTGCTCACACTTAGAAAACTATCCACGCTTCCAGATGCTATCGCCATTGCTCTGCAATAGTCAATTGCTAAGTGATTTCCTTTAAACTTGTGTAAGCTATAGATATATAGATGTGTACGTGCACTGAAACTCAAAGTGTGTTTCCTTGTTCAGAACGCCGATATCAAAACATCTACAATCTCTCCAAGTGTGCTCTGGGACAATCTATAGGACAAAAGCAAATTAGTTTTAACAAAGCAAAAGACATTACGAGCTTAGTGAACATCTTAAAATACAATTTTTAAATAATTTTCTTGCCTTAATTCATGTAGTCACACAAAAACAGTGTTTAAGGAGGATATTTCTGAGACCACCACTGATCTATCAAAAAAACCTCTAAAACTTACCAACTAGAGAACTTTCACTTGCAGGTTTAGCTTACATGCCTGCATGTAAACATCTGCTGTCTCTGTTGGCATGCTATAAAGATTTTCCAGAAATGAGTCCCAGTAAGTGAAGGTTAAAGTCACGAAACGTCATTTTAAATACATCAGATATCAAAATGCTCCTACAACTGCAAGCACAACACAAAGGAATACATGGACACAAAATGGCAAGCAAGCATTGTGCAAACGCGTGTCAAGAAAATAGTTTTACCCGTACTCAGTTTCCTCAAGCAGGATTCCGAAACGCTTTTCAGAAACATGGCTTAACACTGAGGGACAAAGGGTTGGGCTGAGCAGCTGGGACATTTGCAGCCCCCTCCTCCTGCCACGCATCTGCATAGGTGATAGCACATCTGGATCACTCACCCTGCCTTGGGCACAGGTCTCCACTTGGGTGGGGGGGCCAGCAGCACTCACCAACTCCACCGCAGGCAGGAGGGTGCAGCAAGGTGGGGACACAGCCCTTGCCCTGTGTGTTTTGCCTTCCCAGTGCCCTCGTGCATCCTCCCAGTGCTCAGGGGCTATCTTGCAGCACAAAACACGCCATTGGGAAAATGCAGTTGAAAAATCTAACATCCTACATTACTTATCTTTAACTACAGAAATAGCTGCATGCCCAGAACAAGCCCCTGTAGAGCTTGTCAAACAAGGTTTGAAACCCAGTTTCCCTGGCATGGGGCACACACATCTTCTGCAACAGCTAAAGGAGATCTTGACTGACGGCAGGAGCGGCACACCGATAGCGTTTGATTTTGCACACGAACTCGCATAAGGCAGAAACAGTTTTGGGCCTTCAGCTTTACAAAACGCTTCTACTATTCAGAAATGCTAACCCTTGAGATAAAAAACAGCAAAAAAGTT
Organism: Apaloderma vittatum; assembly: GCF_000703405.1. NCBI lineage: Eukaryota > Metazoa > Chordata > Aves > Trogoniformes > Trogonidae > Apaloderma > Apaloderma vittatum. The sequence goes on along the minus strand of NW_009700691.1, from coordinate 15,309 downwards.
TTCCAAGGTAATAACTTTTTTAGATAAAAGAATGCTTAAAAATACCCAACAAAAAAGTAGAGAATAAATCACCCCGAGATCCACCTTTTCTGCCCCATGAAATCCCCAAACAGGCTATGTGCAATAAGGAATATATTATTATTTAATATTTTTGCCTTACATTATTTAGTACAGCAACGGATGCTGCAAAACCTTTTAAACCCCACATTTTTTTCACTCTCCATTTCCACAAAAACTGGTAACTTCTCTCTAAGGAAGCAAGGAATGCAAGTTAATAAGCAGAGTAGGATTTCATCCTCCCACAATAAAAATCTATAGAAAATTCTTTAAAAAACAAATGAGGAGAAATCCCAAATGGAAGAAATCACTAGTAGTAGAGTTTTGACAAAGGACAACAGAGATGGCCTCGCTTGGAGCACAGCCCCTCACTCAAAAGAAAAATCAAGGGTACTTATTGTCTCTTTTATAAATGCAGTTTGGAAGCCACAAAAAAAGGAGCTGTAACACGATGTCAGGCAATGTAAATATGCAGGTAGGCGTCCAATTACTTCAGCTTTCAAAATTGGTGCAGTCTATCTCTTTGTAAGCAGACAGGGTGCACACAGGGTTTGATACCTACACTTGATGTATTTACCTTTGAAATCCGGCGACTGTTGTTCAGCCACGTGTCTGTATGCAAAAGCTAGATCGTTTTCATCATGCTGTGCAGCGTATAGCTGCACCTTTCAGACTAAATATCTACACTGCTGAAGAAAATGCCCTTTTTCTTTTGAAGGAGCAAAGTACAAACCTCAAAGGTTCCTTTCTTTCCAATGACTAAGGCCCTAATGAGCATATCCAACACACTACTACACCAGTTCCAAATACATCCAAGGTAGATCTTTGTCAACATGTCTCATAGCACAAACTCAAGCTGCAGAGAATCAAGTTGGTATAAACTATGCCTTCATATATTACTTCATATTGGAAGAAATATTGGTGACCTTATCCAGCATGACTGTTATAATAATAATAAAACTGAATCTTGGAAGATTACGCTTCTGGTCCAAGTAGTAAAATGTGACCTTATGCTATTCAACATTGACATTTATTGTATTAATTCAGACACAAAAACTGCATTAAAATGATGTTAAGTGTCTGGCTTTCAAGCACAACAGCTGAGAAATCTGATCTGCAAGTAAGACTGCTTCACCAACTCTTCATTTTGCATTTCACCATTGCAAAAAATACAGCACAAAATCCTTATAGCTGGCCAGATGATCTCAAATCTGGTAGTTAGGGCTCCTTGAATAAAAATCTGCTTGTCCCTCAGCCACAGGGATCATGGCAAGGGTGATACAGCGTATCACATCTACACTGTTCATACAGCTGGCCTCAACATAAAAACAAAAATCCCCCAAAAATCCTAGAAGAAAGACTTTATCTTTACTCTTCAAGTGGAAATACAAAGGGCTAAATGCAAAAATGCTGACCACCAGACCACCACGCAATAAGAATGAAATTTTGCACAGTACTTCTTAATATTGCAGCAGCATGACCATTTCAAACACATAAAAAAAATAATCTAGTCTCAGGTCAGCAAGGAAGATAGAGAATTCTGCAGTCCCACGTACTCTGAACTCCCACTGATTTCAGTAAAAATACAGGACATGCAGAGAGTGCAGCATATCAGAGCAGAGATGTGCACTGCAGATCTCGGAACAGAATGAGGTCTGGTGCTATTTTGGGCTATAGCAAAAATTGAAAAAAGTAGAGCTATCTGACATTCTTCTTTATTTTTTTTCCTGTAATTAGTGTTTATTCACAGGCAAACATTGGCATACCAGAAAAAAATAAAAATAAAAATATTTGCTAGGGTTACAAGACAATTCCTGGTATAAAAAAAAAGTTAACATAATAATTTTAGAAGACTTCAGAGTTTAAGTTGTCTCTGATCAAGCAACAACATGGGGATTTAAGCATTCATTTCGAGTGTGGTAATTCCACACAGAGATCTGTCTCCTGTTATGAGTATCCTGACCTGCGGTGTGTTACACGCTTATAGTGATTTTTAATGAGAAATTCAACAGCCATTTCAGTAACAACAAATAGGAGGACATCAAGTATTTTTTTTCCCTAAACAGACTGAATTTTCAAATATGTCTAATTTTAACAATTTTGAGAATAAAATGAAAGCACTAATGCTTTCCACTATGTTGGCAAGTTGCAAAAATCTGTTTTGAATTTCAAAAAGAAAGGAGAAAAATGTTGGATTTTTCTAATCCAAGTTGCATGATCTGTCAAGAACAATGATTTGTGTCTGGCAAACACTGATAGGCATTTTTTGTGGAGCTAAGCAACATTAGCCCAGTGAAGAAAGAAGAATCTCCATCTATCTGTGGGCCAGGCATTGCAAAATGAAGCTGACCAAAAAAAAAAAAAAAAAGGAGAAAAAAAAAAAGGGGAGGTTGTCATCAGGGTGGCAGACAACCACATCCATTTCATTTCAGTAACCTAGAATACAGAATTTGCTTTTTTTAGGCTATGACTGACAGAGCTCCAGCTCTCCTGCAGTAAGGGCGACAACTCCTATCAACAGCAGCTTCACCCCAAGACATCATTTGGGCATGTGCACCAGCAATGCTCTTCCCAGACCCTCCAGCTTTGCTGAAGCATCTTGACAGCTTATTTGTGCATGAGAAAGAAGGAGCTGATTTGGTTCCTTTCCGCTCTCAGGCGTGCACAACTGGGTCAGGCTTTTTTAAAAATTATTATTATTATTATTTTTTAACTTCCTTTTTGACACATTTCAGCAGGTTTCTCCTAGTCCACTCATATTCACGCCTCATCTTCCTATAACATGCTCTTCCAAGAACGAGTGATGCACATCAGGCCCCAACACCTGGATATAAACACCTTCTTTGCTGTTTACCTCTTTTCCTACATTATTTGCATCCCACTATGATCCATCTCATTTTATTTAAGAGGACAGAAATGTGACTAGTAAGGCATGTTATGAACTAGAGTATTTCACAAAAAATCTGCCAAGCGTCCATGGCCAAACTAATTATAACTGTACTCTCCAGCTTGATGAAGCTAAATGGAGACATACAAACTGTCTTTAAAAATAGAAAAAAAAAGTAAGTGAAAAATGTTCATACGGAGAAATATGCATAGAGCATCGAGGCTTCAGGAGCAGCAGTTTATAGACCCAGTTACTACAACATGCATTTTAAATTTGAATGCCTCCTCAGTATTCATGAAGTGTACCACAGTTCAATAGTTGTTTTCATGAGTTGTGCCTTCATTAGGTGAACAACATTAAACACCTGGGATACTGTTCAAGCTAGTCCTAAGGGGCAAATTTTCATGACAAATGAGCTGAGATAAATTTAACAACTGAAAAAAAAAAAAAGAAAAATCTCAATTTTGCGATGGTAAATTTACTACTTGTTTCAAAGAAATAAAATAAAGCAACAAAGACACAAAGTTAATATTAATATTACTTCTAGAAAATCCCCACAGAAAAGCTATCAGTTGGATATGCAAATAAGAACACATTCAAACACCAGAAGGAGAGTAAATATTTATTGACACATGAGCTTTTTCCCCCTCTATCAGGTTAATGGGGTTAATTCCTACTATCTTTGGAAACTTCTGCATGTTCATTATCAGCATGACTTCTTATGCCTTTATGGCTAACAGTATCTTACAGATTTTGTTCAAATCTGTCTTCTTTTCTCCTAAGGCTTGCAGCGTGCTTGTTTCAATTCTCATTTGGGTAAAGTTCCATTGAAGATGTTACCAATTGCACATTTCTATCTGCCCTTCCTCTCACTGGGAGCTTTCCTTGTTTAGGACCGAGCGAGTAGTGCCTCAGTGCATGCACAGTCCTCTGACTCTGAGTCAGCCACAGGTGGTTTTCCACCCAAAAGCTTCAGGAAATTACAGAGGAAGCTAATTGAAAGGAAGTCCTCTTGCCCTGCAGGCCTGCCCTTGCTTCCCACAGCTCTGGCCATCCCCAGTGGACACGTGGGAAAGGCTCATTCCCTTCCAGGTACGGCTATCGGGACACAAAAATGTTTTGTATGTGGGGTTTTCTTCTCTCCACTCACAGCTGGCCCTGTCCAAACGGGTGTTAACACCGACAGCTTACTGAACTGTAAAAAGACTTAAAGTAATTCAGAATTGAGGTTTGACAGCTCAAGATTTGATGTCGGTCTGGTACCAATGCCTGTCACGCAGCCTGGCTGAGTCACGGTCAGTCTTTTTTGGCTGGCTCCATGCAACCTAGGCAGCACAACAACCTCAGTCCCGTGCCCTGCAGAGAAACACTGACATCATTGCCCACGTTGTGAGCTGACGCTCATGCCAAAGGCAATAAGGGCAGAGAGACAGACTTACAACTCCATTTTGTTCAGACACCAAGGTCATGGAGAAGACGTGGTGGAGAGGAAGAAGGGGGAGGGAGGACCAGCCTCCTGCTACTAACGCCGCAAGAAGAATCAGCCTGTGGCCCTTGCAACTGGCTTCTCCTCCCAAGCACTACAACAGTTGCAAATAGGGAAAAGCAGCTGTACTTTGAGATAATTCTAGTAACAATTACAATTTCCATAAACCTTTATTCTAGCTTCTTAAGTCACAGTTGCCTCCTCCTTCAGTGGCACCATTGCAGTAAGAGAATGCTGTCTAGTTGAGTAACACATGCACATGCACAAACACCTCTAGCATGATAGAAGCTCTCAAGATATTTTTTCGTCTGCCTCTCTTTACTGCCTTTCTGGTTTATTATACCCTAAACAATCTCTCCCTCAGGAGACCTTCCAGCTCTGTTCCAAGCAGCCACTGAGCCCTTCATACTTAATAAAACATACAAATTAAAGCAATGAATATTAGAAATATCCATCTTACTCGATTAGCTCCTGCATAGTGGACTGTAGCCCTTTGAATGTGGTCGGCTAATCCCATTAGCTGGTCAAGCAATTTTCTCTACTGCTTCTAGGAATACAGAGCTCACTCACAAATACATTTAGAAGCATGCTCACCCTTTATATTAGATTAAGCTGCCTATACAACTCCAAAGTGTTTCCCTAAGGTTTAAGACCTATATAGTAATCCTTGTATTTTTCACAATTCAGTGGGCATGCACTGCTCCTAAAAATTACTACAGGCTTAGTTTCACTTAAAGGTTAGACCTTCCTTCAGAGTACCAGCTACTGTGGAATTGCAAGCCAAGAGAACAACAACTTTCTTTAAAGATTACTAAAATGATCTTTTTCCCAATAGTGAGAAGAATTCCCCCAAATTTGGTTTATTAGCAAGCAATAATTAGCAGGCTCACTCCTCTGGACTGCATTTCAATGACTGGTGGCCTTTGATGTGCAGAAGGTTGTAAACTCTGACTCAAGTCTCCCCTGCAGTGGCCCTCGTGCTTAAGGACTCCGTGGTTTATTGCTGCAAGCTCATGCTTCCAGCCCTCCTTGAGAGAACAGGAGAAATGAGTGAGGACAGTCCAAGCCTGCCTCCTGCATCCAAACATCTCCATCCTGTTACCAGGGAACCTCTGAGAACATAACATTCCCCTTCCCTTACCAGCACTTGAGACCACTTCCCTGTCAAAGTTACTTAAAGGGTTCATAGCATGGGCAGGCTCCAGGGGATGCTTGGATCAGAACCTAATTTCTTCCTTGGTTTGAAGGTGGACAAGATGGTTCATTATCAAGATCAATCATTAACTTTTTTTTTTTTATCTGCAGTATAAAATACCAATCCTTTCAGGCCCTAAAAGCAAAACTAGAAGCAAGGTGCTAGGTCCTGCACAAAGTAAGAAATAGTTCCTGCTCAAAAACCAGGGGACAGGAACATGGAAGTAGAAGAAATAAAACACATTAAAACCAGAGATATACAGAACAAGTCTATAAATGCAATTTTCTAAGGAAACTGTGCTAAAAATCTGTCATAATCTAACTTAGCAAAAGAGGCTGCAGATGACTGAAAAAAATCAGTAGTGTTTCCAATGTAAACTCTATCTGTGTGGACTCATTTTAAGAGTGCAAGAAAGCAAATCAGTAGTAAAATTTAACATTATTATCTGATGTAAATAGCTAAGTCACTGTATTATATGCCTAAACAAAGGATGCTAGAAGAATAGAAAGAAGATATTTGAAATCAGTAACTAGAAACGCAAATTATTTAAATTTTAAAACAGTGACATACCGAAGTGTGTTTTCATTAATGGTTCATAAATTGGCTGGTGTGAAGGCTGAGCTGAGCTCAGAGTATTCTTCATAGGTGTATTATTCAAACATAAGGGTACTGAGAAAACATTCTCCAAGCTGAACCCTAATTATAACAGTGCAAAACACACCACTGTACTAATAGAGCACGTCCTTCAGTGACCACTCTTCCGAAAAATGCTACTTTTGGTAATATGTGTGAATTCTCTACCTTTTCCAGGAAGCAGCAGAGTAATAGTAAATATTTGGTTGGCACAGCTTCAGCACACAGATCACATACTCCGAGATTTGAGGGCTCTGAGTCAAGAAAATGCTTCAGTGAATGCTTAAGCTTGAATATTTACACATCAGCTGCCTGCCTTCCCCACAGTTGCTCCTCACAAGGCCCCTTGTGTGACAGCACAACCCAGCAGATTAGACAGGCTCTGCTCCAGCTAAATCAAAAGCAGGCAGCACTCTGAATCTGGGAATGTCTGAAGAACAATGTCTGCCCTAAACCAGGGATGTAAGGGCCTTATTTTCATAAATGAAACATTTTCATATGTGATAACACAAGTGAGGACTTAAGCAGAAAAAGGTCAGACTGCAGAAAGTATGCCACATCACAGGTATGCAGAAAAATCAACTGCTAACATTTGCCCGAGAAGAGAGATAAACAGGGCTTTGATGGATAGGTTCTTAAATAACCCCCATGGAGATCTTTAATAGGAAATGCATTTAGAAACATGTTTGTCTACTCTGAACAACAGGGCCCACGTTTTTACAGCCAGGCACACTGAGCAGAGCACATCCAACAGCGAGCGAAGAACACAAACGCGGATCACAGACGCTTGCTCAAGCCCAGCACAGGCTCCACGGGGAGCAAAGAGACAACGGGGGGGCTCTCAGGGCCCTCTGTGGCTGCACAAACCACTGGCACAGCAGCAGAGAGGGGTGCTTGCCCTGAACACCTGCCCAAATGGAGCCAGGCGTTGATGCGGCTAAGCGGTCCCACGGCCACACTGGCTGGTGTCAGAGCTGGGGCTCTCACCCCCCTGGGCAGTGTCGGAGGAAGCTCTGAGCCTTCCCGAGGCAGCAGAGGTCTGTCTCTAAAGGCTGCTGCTGGGCGTGCGCATCGCTGTGCTGTTGCATCCCACTCCAGACTGGTTCACTGCTGCTATGTGTAAATGGGTCTGGGGAACCAAAGCACCACAGCCTTGAGTCACGTTGTTTTCAGACTTTAAACTTTTGTCACCTGTGGCTCTTGATGAGCCAAGCTGAGCTCTGGCACTGGCACAACTGAGGATCTGCATCATGACTGATCACTTGGTATCAGAAATGCTGGACGCTGGAAGAACTGAGTACATAAGCAGGACGATAGGAGTAGATTCATCTCATTGCAGACACACCTTTTATCTACTTAGCGGCATTTGACATGTTAAGGGAGCCAAAATGCACAGAAGAGAGAATACATTTCAGCTGGTGACATTTTCACTACAATACTCAGAGTTAAAAATGCATTAGCAGTAACTTTCCATCTATCAAAAGCATGCGGCAGGAAGAAACACTCGCTTGGCAAAGTCTAAGAATGCTATTAAATGTGCCGGAGGCCAGACTCTGTCCTTTTTTATGATCCATTTGCATAAGTAGGACATTTTCACATAAGTCTACATGGCTCCAGGGCAGCATAACTTGCCACCTCTCTACCTGACTGTTACTTGGATTACCTGACTACCAAGCATCAAGGGCTGACTAAAGATATTTTTTTAAAAAATGTTTATACTCTGACACATACAATATTTGCTCATTATTTGAATTTCTGTAACATGCAAACAGCAAGTAATTACAATCTCATACAGCTAGAACAACTGCTGGGGGTACAAAGCTATCACACGCCAGCTGATGGGCAGTAGCTGCACGAGCACACACTATCCACCCTCAGTCAATACAAGGGACTTAACTTGTGCTCAAGGAAGGAAAACTCTGTTCAGCAATGAAGTCTGGAAACTCCACAGACGCTGATGCAGACTCCCCTCCCTTTATATGTAGGGGTCACTGAGTCTTCATTTTGCCACGGACTTGCCTTCGGCTTGCAAACCCATGAACTGCTCCCTCCTCCTCCCTCTTTTCCTGTTATGCCTCAGCAGAGATCACTTGCTATCCCACAACAGGGCTTCACACTTGCAGCTGCCCACTGACTTAAGAAATGGAGCTCACAAGACTGGCAGAAAGCCAAGGATTCAAAGAATTAAAACACCAGTCCACAGGGGCACATCTTGTAGGAGTCTAAACTGCTCCATTCGGAGAGGCTGTGAGGTTTGTTAAAACAGGCTGGCAGTCACAAATTCCCCAAAGCCTGCCACACCAGAGGCCGTGCATCCACCCAGCCGGGTCCAACATTGCCCATAAGCGCAGCCAGGGCTTTCCTGGTTTGGCTTAGAGTGCTCCACCTGCATTAGCTGCTATTTCCCAGAGGCTTCAGTGTTTACAGAATAAACACTTACCAGAGTCCAGTATCCTGTGTAACATGGTGCACTCAGTTAACTTTTATCTGCCTACTTAGCTCTCTATGGAAGAATTTTGTAAGGGACCTTCAAAGAACCTCCTCTGAAGTGTCATAAGGTAAGAACCAGCCACAGGCATGCTTGCTCCAGCTCCCCGTGGGAGGAAAGCAGAAGGGCAAGCAAATACCCTTGGTGTCACTACACTTTCTGCTGTTGTAATGAATGCTCCTCATAGCCACCTTTCTGACAGAAAGCCTGCAGTTTCTTTACATAATGACTTCAAAATAAATTGCACAGGGATCAGAACAAAGAGAAAATTGCAAGCAAAAACTTGCAAGTAGAGCTCCCCGTCAAAGGACTCCTAGTCACTTCTTTATTTGGATCATACTCATCATGTTTCTCATGTTGCAAACACATACATGAGTGCAGTGCCTTTATCACAACTAGCAGTTACTCTGGAGTGAAGCCATGTGTGCATGGGGAGGCATTTGAAGTAGGCAGGTGCCTAACCATGATTAGAATAAAACCAGGTTTCCTTGAAATGTCTTCAGGGTCTCGACAGTTAATCCTAAAACCTGTTAGTGAATTTTAGACACTACTTGAAAGCAACCCACAATTTCCGGTGTCGGCAAAATATCTTTTACAGCTTCTTTAGACCTCCCTATTAAGTTATATTCTTAAGGTACTGCTATGAGCATCTCAGGATTTGGGGAATGTAGATTACTCTTACATAATGTTGCTCTCAAAGTCAGTGAAACAGTCTAGAGCTACTGCAAGTCTTGCCTAGTAGCGCTTGCAATGGCAAACCTATTTCTATTACTAAGGGTAGGGGAAACAACTGAGCGCAGTTGTTTAAAAATGTACTACCCAGCCCAGGCAGCTTCCTGCAGACAAAAGCTCTCAAGACACTAAAAAAGAAAAATTTCCTCTCTTCTTGAATCCAAGAGATGTTGTGGGGTGAGCTAAGGGAGAATTCTCCCCAGACCTTAAATATAATAGCGTGAGAGTCATAAACTCCCCCACTCATTTCTTGCTATACCTTGGGCTCACTTCACCTAACTTTAGCCATCTAAATATTAGGGTAGTTTAAATGTGTTTAAATCTAGTTTAAACCTGTCCTCAGGGGAAAGAGAAAGACTTCTTTAGAATGCAATTTTCCTGTCGTATGGCAGCTCTTTCAGGTAACCAGGATAAATTGCTTCCTGGAATTATCTGTTTCTTTTCAGCCTAGATGACTGCTGGAGACCAGGGCTCACCCGTATGAAAAAAAGGGCTGGGAAACTACGAGGGGTGTGTGTGTGTGATATAGTTAGGTTTCCAGCGAGCATAGAACAAAGCTTTCAGCTTACCCCAGGGAATGCATGGTTATGAGTGTACTCTGCCTGCTTTCTGGCTTTAGCACTAGGATCAAGCTTCTGATCAAGGAAGGAAAGGGTACCTCTGGCTTTTAAAGACTGGCAGATCTAAATCTGGCAGACTCCAAGAGAATGGCAAAGCCACCAACTCCTGTCTTCTGCAAACTCTACTGGAGCAACAGAGGAAAGCAGAAAAAAAAAAAAAAAAAAAAAAAGGCTGTGAGAATCAGGAACTTGTGCTGAATTACAGTCTAGGGTATCAAGAGAGCAGCCAGGTAGGCAGTGTGAGCTAGAGGCCATACCAATTCTGGCAGTAGGTCCTAATTTCTAACACTTAGATAAGGTATTCTGCCCGGGTTGCTAAGTGTCAGCAAGTTACAAGGTTTAAACAGTGGCACAACATTAGATTTGCTCTAGTCTTCTGGAAATTACACAGCCTTCTGAGTCTTATTAATAGTCAACATTAGTGCCAACTCTTTAAAAGTTCATGAATGTAAGCTACATGTTAAATGTCATACTTGAAAACAAACAAAACCAAAAGTCATGGCTGGATTTTGCTTGAGTACCAAATTACTTTGCAACTTTTAATTTCCTAAGGCATCATTTAAAGTTTTGTGAAACTTTAAAACAGGTTGTGACTTTTTTCCCACAATTATTTTGTCACAGATCATAATTTTAATTTTGGAAAACAACTGAATTTAAGAAAGTCCAAAGTTATAAAGTTGCCACAGATGCCTAGCTACATCTTGAGTCACTAGGATATAAAGCTTAGGGGAGAGAGAGAAAGCACAAGCAAGCAAACAGAATGGCAGATAAATTTGTAGGAACCACATACATGTCTAGATTAATAAATACATCTGTCTGCATAGGCATTTATCTAACAAAAAGAAACAGAGATAAAATGTGCAAAGAGAAACAGTAATTGTAAATAACAGTCTCTGTTGCCCTCGTTTCTTTCTAAAATTAGTCAATTTGATTTCTGAGGTCTTGATCTACATTTTCTATTACAGACTATTTATTCCAAACACAAGAAGTCAAAGTGTCTACAGAACTCGAGTCTATTATTAACCTTAGGACTAGCAGTTTATTAAAAGGCATAGGTTGAGTATTCCAATTATCAGCTGAGGAAATGGAAAGAAACAAACACTGTGGCAAAAAACAAGGGTCTTGTGGCCCGCTGCATGCAGTAAAATCTCGTTTTGTCTAGTGTCTATTATTTTGGAATGGAGCTCTCAGAGGCTGGAGACTGGGGATGCTGTGTTCTTATTCAGAGATTCTTGTATATTTGTCTCTGTTATGTAAATCCCTGCACTCATCAGGGATGAGAGCTATTAATAGAGACCACAAGGACTCAGAAAATTGCATATTTCTCTTCCTGTACTTCTTTAGACTTTGATCCTGTAAACACTCGTGCACATTAAAAACCCCACAAACTTGCAGTGTTCACACTAAAATGCTGCTGTATTGCTTACCTTACTTCTTACCTGCTCACAAGGCTACTTTTTTGTATCAAGCATTAGACTTTTTACCATAGTGTGATACTCTTGTTCTTTAAGTTTGCCAGTTACAACACTGTACTATTTACAAGCTTGAAACCTATGTGTAAGAATGCACCCCCCTTCCAGTAGCCTAATAAATTGTAAATACTGGCATTTAATGTCACGTAGAGATCACAATTGTTAGCTTATGCAACAAAATCTCTGGGTTTGGGACAGATAATCTATGTGTTTGCATATACAAGAAAGGTGCTGTGTTTTACAGCATCTTGACTGTCTTATTACTTCCTATTTCTATCATCTACATAACTTTGTACCAACAATCATGCATTTATGTATGATTTACCCTGCTTGTATGCAAATAGCTTACTTATGGTGAGACCATAAATGAAGCTTTCTCTGCAGAAAAATGAAGCGGCATGAAGAAGCTGAAGCTACTATTTCTTCCTGTGCCAGTCTTTGCTCAGTCACACATATTGCAGCCTTTGACCCTTCACGGTGAATTTGTTAAGCTGATGCAATGTGGAGAAAGTTGCATTTTCTTTTCCAGGGAAGGAAATTGGTCCAAGACTAATTATTTTTCATTCACCAGTGCTACTAACAGACTTGCAGCCTGGTCTTGTTTTCTGCCTAGCTTTAGATGTTTGTTAGAAATAGTTAGCACTGCTACAAATGCTGATACAGGCACTACAGAGAAAAAACTGAGGTATGGATTTTCCCCCTAAGGACCGTTAAGTGAATCTAAATCAGTCATCTCCATAGACGATTATCTATTTTTTGTACTGACTTGCAGTGCTCAGAAGTATTTATCTGGATTTCTACTTGGATATATAGTGCGTAATCATGGCAGCAGACTCCGAAGAAACAAGTATCCTTAAAACAAAATGGAAAACAGAATTTTCTGCAGAAAAACTATCCTTACTAACTGGAAGCCACAATTACCATCATCAGCTGTACAGAGGCAATTTCTGTGCCCCACTTGAAGCACAGGCCCGACAAAGAGATATCAGTTAGGAAGAGAGAGTAAAAATTATTACACTGCATACAAATGAGCTGTAGAAAACATCCATATTACTCCTGAAGTGTCCCAACTACAGTGCAGAATGGTCTAACAACGTATGAGGAGTGCTATGAACACACTGTGCATCAGCACTTTGAAGGACAGTAGTCTTTCCCCTTGTATATCTCTTGCTACTGCTTTTGTACTTCAATTCTGGTATGCTTTTCTTATATCCAATAACAATGTTCAGTGACTCAGCAAGAAGTAATGCATATTTTTAAAACTAGCCAAAAATCCAAGAAAGCACAAGTCTTCTTCTCTTACCACACCCCCAAAATATCAATAAATACTAAAAAGGGATTATTCTGCAAAGCAAATGGAGAAGCCCCCTAATGTGGAACAGCTGCATAGCACAACAGAAACAAAAAGAGTAATAAGATCTGAATGTCATATCATAATGTGATTCTCTACAGAAACAAAATACTTTATGAATAATAGAACACTCCCATTCAGAATTACAGTCTCATTCTTTTGTATTTTTAACCTCTCTTCTTATGTGATAAGGAAGGTACCCTTGACTGCTTTGTACCTCTATCCCCTTGAAGCTGAAACGCACTGGCATATCATCTATGAGGCACAGAAGAGAATTCATTAGCAATTCCAGGTTCGGGATGCTATGAACTGACATCTCTAGTGTGCATCTCCTTGTCACTTTACCCTCCCTTAGCACAAAAGAAGAATAAAACTAAAAAAAACCAAAACAAACCCTGTCAAACACTCTTCTAGACACATGAGACTCTAGATTGAAAAGAGTATTTTAAAGCCAAATCCTCTAACCAAGAAAGACAATGAGAAACCTGGTTAATAATGCACAGTGATAATATTCCACCTCAGTTATGAATCTTCAAGCTCAGTGGTATTACTCTGAAGGTATCTTTTCTTCCACGCAAAAACTAAAAGCGCTGCTTAAGTATAAGGATGTCTACCTACAGAGTAACTGGAATATTTGTGAATAAATAAAAGTTTGTGAAGGTACTCAAGAGTAGAATTGTACATCGGTGATGTCCATAACACCCAGGAAATACATCACGATAACCATAGAACAAGCTTCTAGTTCCCTAATGCTTAGTGTACAAAAATAAGCAGTAATTTATTTATTGAATATCCTTCACTCCGGTACAAAGAAGGCTTATGTTACTAATCAGTTCTTTTGGCTTTAAAATATCTTACAACCAGCACATAAACAAGAAGCTGCTTCCAGTGCCAGTTGGCTTCCTTACCCACTGAGCAACACTGAGAGCAGTCCACCTTGCCTTTCGGAAAGCGACCCTCAGGGACCTGCTCTGCTACATGTACGGACACAACTGTCAACTGCAAGGAGACAGGGCACTTCTGGCATCACAATTGTTTAACTGTTTAAAAGAATTAGAGAGGGTCACAAAATGAAATTTTCCTTTTAGAGAAAATTCTAGAAGTTCACCACTTGTTTTCACCTTGAATAGACAAAAAATTGAAGCTCCCTCAAAGTGAAAGGACAAAATTTTGATGTTGAGCAGGATGGTTTTTACATTTTAAAATAAAAATACAAACTTGATGAAAATACTGAAAAAAATGTTATCAAGCCAGATGTTACACGATCAGAACCCCATTTAAAAATACAAATAATTTGCAGAATGACACGTGAAAAGATCTGTGCTTTTAAATACCGTAGTCAGAACACAAATCTGTATACAGTCAAGTTTACCTTTTTTGAATTATAATGTTAAGACAAGGGCTAATACCAAATTTGTAACAGGATCTTTACTCTTCAGGTTTATATATTGCTCCTAACAGCTTCATCTAGAAGATAGATGGCACTTTGCATTCACAAAATACCATGTGAAACATTAATCACACAATCCTCACTGTCTGCTCTCTAATATATATTAGTAAAACCATTCCAGAAAGAAAGAAACTGAGAAGCTAGACAGGTCAACCACAGGCAAAGCTGCTGTTTATGCATAAGCCTTTCTAATTCCTCTCTTGACCCAGCTTTGTGCACCCTCCTGTGCTGCCTGGACTCCACACGATCTGCTCCAGTATCACATCTGCAACTTCTCAACACGCATGGCCTGTCTCATTTCCAGGTAGTTTTGGTTATTCCAGAATAAGGAACTGAACACTTGAGCACAGAAACTTGGCCAAGTGGAGGTATTTTACAGAAAGGTGCTCTACCCAGCACAGAGGGAGCACAGGACACATCCAGCCAGCTAACTACCAAGGCCTTTCTTCCAGCCAAAGATGTAACCTAGGGCTGGGTTTCAAGTAACTGTGGCCCAAGGATGATTTGGGTGTAACACTACTGGGTGACCTCAGTCCAATAGAACTGAGAAAAATCATTGCTTAGCAGGATAAAGGCTGTTAGCTAAAGCCCTGCAAGATAAGAAGAGTAAAAAGACCGAAGTATAATTGTTTAGTTGTTAATCGTTAGCTACCTAAGTGAAAAATGCTGATGTGAAAATGTATAAAAAATATAAGGGGGAAAAAAAAGCAGAAGTAGCAACTCAGCAAGACCGAGGACCAGCTTTTTCCAAGGAACAACAGATGCCAACACTTCCCTTCTCTCCTGCTCGGCCACCAGAAATTCTTTAGTGTCTCCTTTGTGGTGGTGAGCATACTAATGCTAAATACATTAAGTTGTGCTTATACATATGTACATATAAATACATATGTTGTACATAAATACAATGTGTTGCCATGCAGCACATTTGTCCTAGCTCT
>NW_009700690.1:0-79925 GCF_000703405.1 Apaloderma vittatum | reverse complement strand
ACCAAAATCCGGCTGGGCCAACCCAATACATCAGTGCAGAAGGATGCAGTTAGATCAGCACTCAGCAAAAACAGACTTAAAAAATCTGTCATTCCTTCAGCTGTACCTTCTTGTTCTGAAATCCTCAAAATATGTTCTCTTCTTGAAAAGGTAGAATCCTAGGAGAACTGTACCAAATCTTGGAAGATAAATCAAGCCATAGCTTTTCTAGTTTAAAATGAGTATAACCGGATGAACTGAAGAGACACAACCTACTTCTCTGTTCATAAAAGTCCTATCACTCTTCTCTATTCCTTGCCTAAACCTGGAACAAGGCTCATAACTTGTCAATTAATTTGACCTTTGATGTGTGTGAACGAGACAAGACAGCAAGTGGCTTTCCTGCTGTACTGAATACGAGTTGATTGGAACTTTGTATTTTATTTCCCCACACTCACAGTAGATCTCTGCTGGTTACACCTGACTTTGGAGGACTGCAAAGTCTTTCAGTACTTTGACATGTTTATCAAATTCCCTATTATTTGTTCTGGGTCATCAAAGTTGGTCTGTGTGAACTCTTACCTGGCAACTCATGTAATGATATTCTGCTAATTAGCATTCTGTCTTCTGAGGTTCACAGAAATAGATGTCTTTCAGGTTAAAAAATCTATCTTTCACATTAAAAAGAAATTTAAAATTAACTCTTGATCAAGTTCGGTCAAATGGATCATATCGTTTCAGTTTTAAACATGTATCAGTTCTCAAGTGCAATCAAGAATCACTGCAGTAATCTCTGTACTGGGGTACATTTGAAAACTAATGTGTATATTATCGTCAGCATTCTTCTTATGAAATCTAACAGATGTTTAATGAAGATCAAGTGTGGGCCCTCAGCCGAACAAGATTTTTCCTGTCTTTGGGCTAGGTTGCTGCCAACTACTTGGGCCCCAAGGTGGCCCACTGTGTTTCTTCACAGAATCACAGCATCACAGAATAGGAGGGGTTGGAAGGGACCTCCAAAGATCATCTAGTCCAGCCCCCCTGCCAGAGCAGGATCACCTACAGTAGATTGCACAGGAACGTGTCCAGGTGGGTTTTGAATGTCTCCAAAGAAGGAGACTCCATACCCTCCCTGGGCAGCCTGTGCCAGTGCTCTGTCACCCTCACAGTGAAAAAGTTTTTCCTAATATTTTTGTGGAACCTCCTATGTTCCAGCTTGCATCCATTGCCCCTTGTCCTGTCATTGGATGTCACTGAAAAGAGCCTGGCTCCGTCCTCCTGACACTCCCCCTTGATGTTTTAATAAACATTTATGAGATCACCCCTCAGCCTCCTCGTATGAAAAATACTGAAAAAAGTGGAGGAAAGATTCTCTGCCTGTTTTCATTAGCCATCACATCTAACATGGAAGAGTATAACCTCATTGTTTATATATATTTTGCATGTATAAAATTATTGCAACTGTTCATTGTAAAAAACATCAGCAATTATCTGATACAGAAGGAGTGCATGTGTGAAATAACTGGGTTTTATTCTAGTATCAACATTATGGAAGTCTGCATGTTTGAGGACGGAGCCACTAATGTACTTGTGCACTCAGATCAGGCTGGCTTTGAGTGTTTCACATCTCCAGAACACCACAAAACAATACAACATGATACATGAATGAATTTTTTCTTATTTCTTTTATAGCTTTACTCATCAGAATATATTCGTTAGTGCACAGTCAGTGCTAGTAAAGAACCAACTTTCTCCACAAATAGCAATAGAACCACAGTAAAACAGAGACTGATTTTAAGAACTCCAGAGTGGTATAAGCCCTTGCCCCACCCTGCTGCCAAAAATAAAACAAAACAAAACAAAGCAAAACAAAACAAAAAAGCAACAAAATACACACTGGAAGTTTATAATTTTGAAAAATTGTTTAAACTGTATTCTTTCTGGAATTAGGATCTAATTCTAAACCGAACTACAATGTATGGTTCTTGGTCCTCTCTTCTGGAATAACAATGACAGATTTTTTATTTCTCAACAACTATCTGAAATCACATTACAAGTACATCTGAGATATGTTTTTACCTCTTGGTGTCCAGAACCAGGGACTGTGTTTAATATTCTTCTCTTTCATTAAGGAGAAGCCTGTATCAAATTACTGGTTACTTGTTTCTAAGAGAAATTTCATGGGAAGTTGCTGTGAAACTTTGGACATTCTGTTAGTTTCTTGTATTTTGGAAGAGTTACTGAACAAAGTTTGTTTCCTTCTCTCTCCTTCTTTGCAGTGTTTTTTAAAAATACAGGACACTTCCTTTACCTAGGGATTTTCTGAACCAGTAGCCACATCTTTACCATTCAGTTTTAATACAAGCTGTCCTTATTTAATAGCTGCCCTCATTTAGTAGCCAGACCTTTATCATTTGTCTTTACTGGGAAACCCCCAGGAGAAAGTAAACTTAATAGAAGCTGCCCCAGTTTAAAGCCATAGAGGGATGTAATTAAGTTTAACAGAAATTGATTTAACAGAAATTGACCTAAAATATAATTAAATAATAATAGTCATATTATGTGTGAGTTTGCCCTCACTTAACAGACTGCTTATCTAACTTAAGGAACTGTTTTTGTATGAACTGAGGATAACTGTTGGCTTTAGCTCCCAGATTGGCTGAAGAGTGGGCAGGTTTTCCTCCAGCATTCCCATTACTTCCTACTGCTACAGAACCAATAGGTGTGATGTCCGCTGGTGTCCCCAGTAGAGTCCCTAGTAGTTGAGAAGTGATTCAAAAAATCCCTTGACAGATGGCAAAGGAACGAATTTGAACCTACCTATGGACATACTCAGATTTTTCTTGACATTTGGACGGTTTAGTACAGTAGGTACATTAGTCCTGAATTCTGTTTTTCCTGCTAGATTTAGGAAGCTCTAAACCAACCATGTAGGAAATCTGTTCTTAAATATATATTTTACAAACTTTTGCTATTTAGATTATAGTAATAAGTCTTCATCTATAGTATCCATTTGTATTTAAATAAATAGCAATGCATACTGTATTCTATCTGATTATAGATTAGTTGTGTGGTTGCAGATATAAATGCATGCATTAAAATAAATTCCATTACTTCTCAGTGAAGCCAATGTATTTCATTTTAAGGGAAAATATGTTGTTTTGAAACAGTCTTAAAGCTGCATTTAACATCTCTAAGAGCTGGCAAAATGGTTACAAGGGGAAATGTGCCAAAATCAATTAGCATAGGCTATAACTCCACATAATGCGTTAAAATTTTGCTTTATGTGGAACTGTTTCCAATCCATGATAAGCAAATGGACATCACACAATTTAGCGTGCTGGTGCCATTATATCAAAAGAGTTTATAGATGATGTCAGTTGCTAAACTGTGTGATTAACTTGCAGTTTTTTGACTAAGGTTATCTACACACTGGCCTTCACATTACAGTAAAGGAACTTTGCTGTATGTCAGGTGTGCTACTAGAGATAAGATGTTGGGATGTAGCGCTCCATTTATTGATGAATGGCACCTTTTAAATTTTTTCCCTAGGCACAGACCTCAGTAAAATAGCAGTGTCAGAAGACTAACAAAGCACTGGCAAAGTACTGGCACTGAGGTTCTTGTGTAATCAAGGCAGGTAGTTTAGCTTTCTTGGCTATTGTATAAACACTGACTTAAAGGTAGCAAACTGAGACCTGACTCTAGCTTTAGAAAGCATCATGGTTAGGTAAACACTATTATGATTACAAATCGTGAATTTCACACAGTTAAGAGGATTGACACCGAATTCTTCTTTCTGTTATTGTTGGCTTAAGTAGTGGAAAAACCTTGAGAGTGGCGCTGAAGAGTGAAACTTTCACCCACATTTGACTAGCTGTTCTCTCAGCAGATTTAGCATGACAGTCATTGTTAAATGTTTTTGGTCTTCAAGAAATGTAAGAGAAATAGATAATGCAGAGATAAAAATCACATGCTTGGTGATATGTATATTCATTACTCCTTTGTGCAGCCTGATCTTCTAATAACTTTAATGAACAGTGAAATACAATAGTGTTACATGTTGCTGATGATCTAATCCAAAGTTTAGCTTTTCTGCAAGTATGCCTGAGCATGTATTACCAAAAAAACCCAAGAGTATCTAACTTGTTCTTGATTACCTGAGCATTATTGAGGTCTATTTGCTTCTTAAAACATGTAAAGTATTGCTGCTTTCCATGAAGTGGACTTGAAATAAGTCATCTGTTGTCATAATAATATGAGGAGAACTTGATCAGCCTCCTTCTGTCTGTTGCTTTCTGATAAAGATAAGTCCAGGTGCTGGCCATTTCCTCAAGTGTCAAAGTGTTTTGAAGAATGTATGTATTGTCTTAAAATTCAGTTAAAATATTCCTCCTCATTGACTGCAGAAGCAATTGATTCTGTAGTCTATTTTCAGTTAGAGCCAAAGCCTTTCAGACAGCTCCTTGGAATTCTTGCAATAATAAAAAATTCATTTTTGCAATATTGTCTTTCACTTGTTGTTTAATTAATTAATTTACCTTCAACCCATCTTCTTTTCCTTGTCTTTGAAGATATCTAGAGGAAAACCATACTGCTTTTTAACTTGCATACCTGTATTTAGAATTTTCTGCACGTAAACTTACCCTGTCAGCTTTCTTTTGGAGCTGTAGAAATAGAGATAAGTGCCAAATACGCTTTCTTTATTTAAATATTAATTTTGAGTGGTAGGGCACATAAGTAGAGGCAGCTCTGCCTTTTCCAGAAATTTTTAGGTATAACTACTAGATCTCGTCAGAAACTTAGAACTGTAACACACTGAGGAGCCCAGGGTACTTCCATAGCTATAAACCTGGTGTTATTAGGATGAATAAGATATAAAAAAAATAGTGATTTGATTCTTCTCTGTGATTTGATCTCATTTCCACTGAATAATATTAAGATACTCATATCAACTTAGGTAGGAGTTAGACCAGAGAAAAACTTTAAAATTATACATTTTAAGGAGACTCGTATCTGGTTAAAATATTCTCTACAGTCTTGTATATTGTGATGGTTGTTCCTTCTTAAACAGATTGTCCATACATCCAGCTTCCCTCACAGATTCTGAGAATAAAACCCGTCTTTGACAAGTCAGTCCATTATTAGGTCTTCTCTTTGCCTACCTTTGTACCCATAAACACAGCTTCATTTACATATATGCTTTTATAGAGCAGATATGCTTATATAACTACAGGCTTTTAATAATGCGTTTTCCAAAGCAAGATGATTTAGATGGACTTTTTTTCTTTTTAGTTTGATCATGAAATTGAAATGTCCTGGCTAGAGCTGTAAAGCAGACAATATGCTGTTTTAACTCCATGGGAAAGCACTTTCTGAATGCAATGGTGTTGAGATAGGAGCTGTTGTGATTGCAGAGTAAAATGAACTTCTAATGCAGGTTCAGCTAGATGTACTCATGTGCCTTATTCTATTCATGTCTCTCTTGAGCAAGTGGTAAAAGCAGTCTTACCATGTTTTTAGCTAGGTCTGTGTAATACAGATCAAGTTTACAGATAAACATGAATATCATAATAACATAAGTAACTGTTTATATTGTAATATTTCTAAGTAGGAAGGCTGTATTTTCTCATGTATTTTTGTACAGCACTAAACACACTATTAAGTGTAATAGATTAAACATTAAGCTTTATTTCATTTGTATCAAAAGAAATATTTTTATTCTGAGTGTGTAGGAAGAAAACTGAGATACTTGCACTCACTCCCTGGACCAAACAGTCTGTGGTGTAGCTGATTACTTACGGTGAAGATAGAGTAAAACAAGTGTGACAGCATAGTATTGTAGAATAACAATAGTTTTATGCTGGTGAGCTCTGAAGGCACTGTAGTGTCTGGATAGATTTTTTATTTTAAAATAGGTCTGTTAGAATTACTGACAGCTCATAAAACATTTTCTGAGGACAAAGAGAGACTAATCCTAACATTTTGTATTGTCTTGTATAGACAGACTTTGCAGTCTTCTATTTTGTCCGAAGTAGGATCTACTGTAAAATAAGTAGAAAAGGGGAAGAGGTGCAGTTTCATTAAGCTCTAACATATCGTTGACTGTCAGGTAGGTCTTGTTATGCTGTCCATCCTCATTTAACTATCCCACAAGATCTCTTAATGAAGTTAAGCCCCAAGTTCACTCCAGTAATTCTGTGGCAAGAGTTTGTGCAATGTAACAATTCATCACTTGTCAGGAAGGCGCTTTTAGTTTATACATTTAATAAGGGCATCCTCTAGCTTGGTTAATTAGAAGTGAACAGTTTGCATATTTACTAAATGCAGAGTGTCATTGCCACCACGGCCTATTGCCTACATGAATTATTTCTCTATCTGCAATAAACAGCTGGGTAATTATTACTGCCATAATCAGATAAATTCCCTCTGTAAGGCTTTTCTTACATGGCAATTCTTTGAACTCATCCAAAGCTGAACAAAATTTATGAACTCCAGCAGCTAGGCCACTTTTTCATAGTGTAGTGTCCCTGTTCCCTATTTCAAGGACATGCAGAGTATCATAAATATTGTGTAAATTAGGAGGATAAATATGATTACCTAAAGATTACATATTAATAAACTTGATTTTCAAAATATAATTTTCAGGTTGCAACTGATTAAATTATAGCAGTTCTGGTCTTATCTAATTGTAGAGACATGACAGGCTATCTATATAAAGGCTATACCGGGTTATCAGGGAAGAGCTCTAGCAACTGAAGACTAAAGACTCATGAAAAACTAGATAAATATTTTTCATATGCCTCTTGGAGAACTAGTCATTTAAGCTGTTTAGGTCATTAGAAGTATGACAAATTTTATATGCTGTTAAGTCACTTAAAGCAGTTCTTTTGTCATTAAAACAAGGTGATGGTTCTTTTTGGTGTGCTATTTTCAGTTTAATGATGAAGCATAAAATTTGTGTGAATTTATGTGTTACATAAGAAAATTAGATATTTCTTTTAATTGTAGAAGCAATTAGTAAATAAATGGTTATATAACTAAGCTTGCTTTATGCTATCCAAATATTCCAGCTCATATGTGAGTATATGTACAGATACATCAGTGAGTACTTAATTTACATATAAAGCTTTTCCAAAATGTGCTGAAATGCAGTTTGTTTCTGAGTTCTCAAAAACACCAAAAGCAAATCAAAGGATATGTCTTTTTTTCTTTTTTAATTAACGCATGACAGTCCATTTGATTTAACATTGAAAGGTTTTTTTAATCATAAGATACTGTGTCTGAGTGCAACTATAAAATTACCATTAGCTGCTCACTTACTTCAAAGCTCCTTATTAAGTAAGTAGTATACCTCACAATTTAACAAAATGCTTAGAGATAACAGGAATATTTTGGAAAACCAAACCAAGTAAGGTATTCTTTGGCACTACCTTACCCAATGGAAGGCTTTTTGAGCCTCTCCTGCCTTTCTCATTTCCCATTTATGTGGAAGAGATAGAGCTGCAGTGGTAAAGATGCATAAAGAGTCACATCACAACTCTGTTCTTTTATTAGAAGTGTGATATTTATGTGTTGCATTTTTGCAAGATTGCGATCTGATTTTTGACTTATGATATGAAAACTTATTGAACTTTCTTTGACATTTAAGGTTTTTTTAATCAAGGAAATTTAAGGTCCTTCCCTTTATATTGGTATGTTCTATAGTATCCCGTGTTGTATGATAGAATTACATGAGATGCAAAGCAGTATACAATCTCTCATAATGACTTTATTTTGTTTTTAAAGAAAAAAGTCCAGAATGAGAAAAGATGATTTAAAAAATAATTAACAGTCTCAATTAATTTTGGGTTTTCTAGATAATTATAAATAGACCTTTCTGTTATCTAAGAAGAATTAGTTCTCTTAAGTATTCAGTCAGAAAAGAAATTGAAAAACTAATTGTCTTCTATTTTTGCATTCTAGAACACTAATGAGGAATTAGGAAAAAAAAGTGGTATTTTTTTTTGTTCTAGTGATGCTCAGAATACGGTTATTCTGATCAGATGGTCTAGTCTAACTTCAGATCTATGACCAGTATCATAGACTCATAGAATGAAAGAATCATTTCAGTTGGAAAAGACCTTTAAGATCATCGAGGTCAGCTGTCCCTAGCGATGTCAGGTCCACCACTAAACCATGTCCCTGAGCACCACATCTATACATCTTTCAAATACCTCCAGGGATGATGACTCCATCACTTGCCTGCACAACCGGTTCCAATGCTTGACAACCCTTCTGATCAAGAAGTTTTTTCTAATACCCAGTCTAAACCTTCCCTGGTGCAACTCTTGTCCTATCCCTTGTTACATGGAAAAAGAGACTGATCCCACCTTGGTACAACCTTTCAGGTAGTTGTAGAGAGCGATAAGGTCTCCCTTCAGTCTCCTTTTATCCAGACTGAACAACCCGAGTTTCCTCAGCTGCTCCACTTCTCTGGACACGCTCCAGCATCTTGATGTCTTTCTTAGCGTGAGGGGCCCAAAACTGAACATAGCATTTGAGCTATGGCCTCATATCTGTCAATAACAAATTTATAACAATATCTATAAAGAGCCCATTAAGCTTTGTCTGAACAATCTAGTCTCGATTTAAGAACATCAAAAGGTAGAAAATGCCCTTTTAATTCTAATCCAGAGCTTAATTACTTTTGATGTTCAAAGCATGTCTCATATTTCCATACTGAAATAGTTTCTTTTATCTTTGAACTGTTGCTTCTTTTTATATCCTACTCTACTAGACTGAAAATTCCTTTAATAATGGGAGGCCATACATTAATCTAGCCACCTTTATAAGTATTCTTTGCGCTAAACATAAACAATGGAGGTCATTGCAAGATGTTTTCTCTCTGCTTAAATTTTTGTGAGCATTTTAGACAGGCTTTCAAATATCCTTTAAAATACTGTCAGCATCAGAACTCAGCACAGTTGCATAAGAAATGAAAAAAATATTTTTTTTGCCATCTGATGTATTGTCAGCTTATGCATTGATTTATATACCTTTCTATCATGGTATCATAAAAAAGCTACTTCATCCCTATGAATCCTACTCAGAATACTCCCTTTAAAGGCCATAGCTCCTCATACTGTGAGCATGATATTTTTTAAGCTATGTGAAACTTCTACTTATTATTATCCCCCTTTCAAATTCTTCAGACTCTTCACCTTGTCGGGATAATTACATGAATCCATTAAGTTGTTTGTCCTTGACAGTGAAGTTAAATCCCAATGTTTTACCTTGAACTTTATAGTTCCTACTGCCTTCAAACGAAATCAACAGGACAAAGTGTTTCAAAAAAGAAACATCTTCCACCTCTTTTTTCCAAGCTATTCTTTTCCAATTAGCTAGCTGATTGCAAAATGTTTACAACGTCATCTAACAAATTAATTTGATCTTTCAGCTTGCATGACACCCAAAATGATGCAGCGCTCATTAGCCTACTTGTGTTTGGTGGTGGGAGGCCTTATCACCACCTAGCATTGTGTTTGGCTACTTAAGAGGGGATCTAGTATTCGCATCAGAAAATTGGGTGAATAGACAATAGAATCTGAACGTTGAATGTACTCTTTAGGCATGAAAAACTGGATGCCTGTATCTGTAATTAAGGGCAATCTTATCTATATCATCATAGAATCATAGAATGGCCTAGGCTGGAAGGGACCTTAGAGATCATTGAATCCAGCCTCCCTGTCATGGGCAGGGTTGCCTCTCAACTAGATCAGGCAACACAAGGGAACCGAACGGAGATCAAATCAAACCTTGGTGTTATCAGCACTACGCTCTAACCAGCTGAGCTAACCGGCCCCCAAATTTCAGAGAACAGACTTTAATTCTGAGTGTAATTTCTTGAATGCCATACTTGGATTACTTCAAAGTTTTCAAGACAATAAATAAAATTTCCTTGTACTTCTGAAAATTGGGATCTAGCTGATCATTTCAGTTTAGCAACGAGCCACTGCTGTGCAGTCACATCCAAGTAGTACTGCAATATTTGAAAATGCATCACATCCCTCCCAAAATAAATACATTCGCTATATAAAAATATACTCACTGTGTCTTTCATAATGTTTTATGCTTCGTTAAATATGAGATCATAGATGCTCAAGTGGTGAATATGGAATTTGAAAAAAGTGTCATGTACCACCAAAGTCACTATGAAGCTGTGAGATTTGGCGTTGCTGCTCTGCTATACATAATGGGTAAACACAAAAAAGCTCTCCCTGTATTACTTGTAGAACTCGTTTAATAAGAAGAAAGTGTACCGTTGTATTTGCAAACATATACAGACTTTTGTATGAAAGTAAGTAAAATTGTGAGTTACAGAGCAGACCTCAATCAGATTGTTTCATAATACCCCGTGAAGGAAAAATCAACTTAGCTAATGACCTTTAGAAGTTACAATTCCATGTTTGCTTTCTAAATCACATGATGTTGAGTATTGTAAATGTTGCCAAGTACCATATATTAAAGTAAAGCGAATACAGATATGTCTACGTTGTCCTGCACTGCAACAGAGAGATAACAGCTTAAATGAACTCCTTCTAGTACTGGGAACAGCTTAACTGTAGCAAAACATAGCAGTATGCTTTCCTCTGGTTATTACTGTGCAGATGATAGCATACATAGTCTTCTGGGAATTGCAGTGCCAAAAGATAACAGATACTTTCACATGACATTCACTAGAAAACTGTCAATGCTATTGGATTGTGGTTATACATCCTATTTTATATGTTGCCGGAAAAATTAAGAACATGACTTCTCTCTTAGAAACTTAACACTGATGCTGTGCTAGAAATGACCACTACTGTGAAACTGCTACCAGAATAGTTTGTCTTAGGGCTCTGCTATCTATTCTTTGCCAGATCAGCTTTGTCACCCAAAAATACTAATTTCCTTGTTCAAGCTAAAACATTTAAACATGTTTAAACATTTTTTTCTGCTATCCTTAGCTTTATTAGTATAGACCTGAACATAAATAAATCCAAACTAGTATGCTTGGATCCAGTTCCTCAGCCAACAGAAGCTTCAGTGCTGTAGTTACTCTTATATCACATCCATAGTGGGTGGATTTTACACTTTATTAAATCAAAATAGTTTAAGCTAACAAAACATCATGTTTCAAATCATACCTTTCAAAAAATATTTTTAACTTTACATCATTTTGTGCTGCCAATGAGTATGAAGTGTAAGGAAAAATTCTGTACAAGTTGTGAGACCATAAATAGAAGATTCTGCATAATAGATTAGGGAAAATACTCCCATTTTAGTTATAAGCCGGCTCTGCAGTCAGCATTTTGAAAGGTGTTGCACTGTCTTGAGTAACTGTGCAGCAGTGGAAATTGGAAGGATAAGAAGGGTACATCAGTCTGTTCTTTCCTATCGTTTGGTACACGCTGTGTCCTGATCTCCTGATCTGCACAAGGTATTTATTCACTGTGTGCCCTTCACTGCTATGTTCATCACATTTCCTATGTAGTGTATCGATCACATTGTGGACCTTGACAGTTGAACTGGTATGTCACTTAATTCCACTGGCAGTGTACACTATGTGATTAAGGAGCGACGGGCAGAGTGTGTTCTACTATGCACAAATTATAATGAGATTTTAAGGTGTTATGATTTTCTTTCTGTAAAATTAATAATAATAGAATCTATTGAGTGTTTTCCCATGCCTACACATTAGGGTTTTTTTTCTTACTTTGTTTTCATCATAAGGAGGCATATTAGTTTCCTGTTCCTTGCACTGCAATGATGGAGCAGTACAATTCTTTCAGATTTTGAAGAGTGTGATGATAAAGTTGTCAAATGGATTGATGTAAACATTTACACTTAAAGTTAGTAAGAATTTTGGACATTTATTTGTGGCAGATCTAGGCAGTAAGATATCTCATAACACTCATAATTGACAGTCTCTTTAAGCATCTGTTTCACTGCAACTTGAGATCAAACATTTTGGGCAAAGGATTCTGTCATGATAAATACAGGAGTATACATTATGGTAGAGAGGAGTAAGGGGGTTACAAAGCTGCTCTGTTCTACTCAGTAAATCTGAACAGATTCATTAGAAAAAGCAGAAAGAGGGTGAAGATGTTCAGGTTGTCTGATAGTACATAGCTAACATAGGTATCTGTATTTTGTTAAAACTTTGCCTTTAAAGCACAGAGGTCTCTAAACTATTTTTACCTCCTAGGCTAGTCTATACATAAATTTCAATTTTTGCCCAATATAGTAGATTAAGTCAAATGATATTATCATAGCAGCTCATATTCTGTTCTCACCTAGACCAATGTAATGTGAAATCAAGTGCTGTGCAGTGGTGTACCAGAAGTATTGTCCACTAATTTTATTTTCCCTTTCGTATTCTGTATTTGAGCAGGGTGGATGATATATAGTCAGGAAGGTAAAATCGATTTAGGTTATCTCCTTTTATGTTACAGTTGCCTACTGCCTATGTTGCAAGTATTTTATGATTTGGGGTCGGAACTGTTTAAAACCACGATAACTTTATGCTCTTTTTGGGTATTCTAGGCAACTATAGTAATTATTGATTTTATCAGATGCCCTCTACTTTAGTTGATATTATAATTTTATGGTTGCCTGGTCAAAGGACCACAGAATGCCAGTGAAAAAGCAAACAGAATGCAATAGTTTGATAAAGTTCAATAAATGTAGGTCAGTGTGAATTTGTAAAATGATGCAGTTCTATGCAGAATTATTAAAATCAGTGTATTGCTGAAATCATCACTTGAAGACCTTTCCAAAAATGCCAGGAACAATATTATATGTGTATTTTTAACCTTTATACAGACAGCAGGAGCTCTGTCAACTGAATTTGCATCTCATAGCTGGAACCAGCACCACTGTCTACTGCATAATGAAGTATCAGCATAACAATGTTACCTTGTCATCTGAAAATGTTTTCTTCTCAAACTATGTAAAGCAAATAATTTTATCATTAACAAATCAATAGCTACTTCACAGCTTTGTTACACAAGATCATTTTTAAATGTAGGCTTTCAGCACATATGTTGATAATCCTTGTGCCTATTTTCAGTTACACAAAGCATTCCCTATGACAAGGAAAACACACTTTGTGTTACCCGGTATATTCACTTTTTTAACAAAAGAACGTGTGCTAAACATGTGCTAATAAACATCGATATTCTTCTGATTTGTTGAACAATTTTCAGATCATGAATAGACACTAAATTTGTCAAAACTTACACATTTTTCCTCTACAAAGATATTCCATGAAAAATCAATGTGAGAAAAGCTCTGATTGGACTAGGTTTATATGGGAATCCAGGTTACAGGGAAGATGCAGTAGATGCTATTACTATACTGACATAAGCTTTAAGATAATGAAAATATTATGTGCTAGAAAATTACCCTTTTTTCAGTTATAACAGTTTAATAAGCAGTACTATTCCAACTATGAGGCATGCAATAGACAGATCATTTATAAAAATAGAGCAAGATAATTAATAAAAGTAAAACGTGTTCTGCATTTATAGAACTCTTTGTCTCCTAAAAAAATTTGGTGAAGCCTAAAAAATGCAGGCCAAACAATTTGCCTATATTCAATTTTCCTACTCCATACTGAACCGTGAAATGTTCATCCTGGAGCAAATTTGGTCCAGAGTCCACAGAGCATCATGCATCATAGCTAGTATTCACAATGTCATATAGTCTCAAGAAAAGATTGTTTACTGTTGCTCAGTGAACTTAAAATATATATGAATAAAGATAAGACTGGCAGTAGTTGTAAGGGTTTAATGCAAAGATCATTTAGTTTCAATGAATCTTCAATTGACTTGAATGGAATTTGGATTTATTTTCTCTGTGCAGGCATGCACGTAGAAAGTCATGAGCATGAAACCTCTTTAATTAACACATTTACATGTGAGCTATCTGGAAGTTAACTCTATTTAGAAGTCTATGTTTTTAGTATAACACTTATGCTTATACACATTTTTCTATATGGTAACAATGAAATACTGCACAGTGCAGAACCTGTTAATATTGTTCTCTTATTGTTTGAAATAGTATATTCATATCCAGCTACTTTTAGATTCTCTGCTTTTGTTGCTCCTATTCAAACTCTTGAAAGTGTGATAAAGGAGATGAAAGTTTCAGGTTCAAATAAGTATTTTTTTCTAAAACTTCTATGCTTTCTTATCAAGCAATGTTTTGACTACTGCATACCCTTATTTCTCTCCCTTCAGGAAAGAATTATCTTGGGAACTATTATCCCTGAGACAGAATTGTCTGCGTGTTCTGTACACCTGTACAGAGCAGCATAATGCATAATAGAAATACTTTAGCACAACTGACAAAATGAGTAGACTACAAAAGTATGTTCAAAATTATTTGTAACTGCTTAAAAAACTTCAAACTCTTAAATGGATAATGGTGTAACATTAATGAGGACACGTGATATTCAGGAAGGATAGTGATGATTTGGATCTTAGTACTGCCTAAAAAAATCATGAATTACACTGAACTTCAAGAAATATTTTAGACTTCATTTCATTTCAGGAAGTCATTGTTATTAATCATTCACTCAAACTAATGTGGTAAATTCAGTTTAATGACAATGGGAAACATTTTGCATCCCATTGTCATTACACCTGTAATACAAATTTGTATTTTATAATTATTTGGGGGTTTTCATCGCCAGTTGTGTTCTAAATAACAACACTAACAGATCCACTGTTGGGAAGTACCTGGTGTATACAAACATGAACAAATGGTAGCAATACAATGATAGACATTTAATCAGTTATAGATAGCGGTACTAAAGCTGAATAGAGGACTCTGTCATCAAAAAGAAACAAGAAAAACTATTAAATATGTAAAAACATAGATCATACACTCTGGTATTGAAGCAATAGTGGCATAAAATAAAAGAACAATGTTGAAACTGTACGCATTGTCTATTTATTCATTTGTTTATGATTGATTGATATAGAACAAAGAGTTTCCAAGTAAAAATGCTTATGTACCTACATGCAGTGACTCTGAAATCTGTACCTTAAGGACAAAGAAAGGTCGCCAATCTCTCCAACTCCTAGTTCTTTGTCAAAAATGGACACAGTTAATGAGGTTTGTTTGGTACAGCACAAATTCTCAGACACAGATAGAGATCCTTTCAATGGAAACAAATTTGTTTGGCTTTACCAGGTTACTTAGCGATTAATAATAGCCTTGAGATGCAGGTCAGAAAGGTCATCGTCCCCGCTTGCCAACACAATCTAAAATGTGCAGCTAGTCCAGCTCTGCGGGCTTTGAGGCCCCGAAACACTATGCATAAAGTAAAACAGGCTATTTTCCAACTTCTTTTTTCATATTAATAAGCAATTTTCAAGAGAAGGGTGGCAAAATGGGGGCCATGCCACTCTAAGTAATTCATTTATTTTGCAATTTAATCTTATGTTGGAAAAAAATTACACTGCTGCAAAAGCATAGCATGGTGATTTTTAAACGTCAGTGTGCTTCATAAGTAACCTTGTATGAAATATTGTATTAGCAGCCCTTAACTGCAGTAAACTGCAACAAAAATATTTCCAGAGGTTGAAAAAGACCTATACATCTTTTCCAATCTTTAATTTATTTCTCTTTAATTCTATTTTTTTTCTTTTACATTTGGAATAAACCATGTTTAATTACTTAATATTTTACTTATTTAGTTGATAAAAACTTGAAAGATAGCATGAAACAAATAAAATCCTACATTGCAACTTGTAGTTTAAAATGTGATTTTGGAGTGTTCGTATTTATAAAGCAATTATTGCTCTTTCACATATTTTGATGAACTAATTTAATGTTATGATAATTAAAATATTAAGAATAAATCCGAGTTACAATCTTAAAAACACTTTCAGGAGCAATATGACTTCCCCATAGGATTATTCATATCAGCAAACTTATTCATGTGCATATTTTGACAGGATTTGACCCTTGTCCTAGAGTGTGTTATTTGGTACTCATTGAAACAACTGAGACTATTAATGTGGGCCTCTCTTAATAATCTGTTTTGTGGGAATATTTGAATTATCCAGATATGTGAGTAGTATTTTTTTGCTTTTTTATTTTATCATATACACACATGCTTAAAAAAAATAAAGACTAGAATTTACTCGCTTAATTAACTTTTAAACAATCTAAATGCTTGACTGAATATGCTTGGTGTCTTTGGCACACAGGTTAATTTGAACTAGCCATTTCTTAATAACAAAAATAACAAATGTTAATCAAACTAACCTTTTTTAACTGGGTCAAAAAAAATTCCGTGCACGTGCACTGTACACAATAGCACGGAATTTTGTTTCTTATAGAACATTAATTCGCTCCATTGTTTGCATAATTTCTGGCAAGCCTGGCAGTATGAAGAAAAAAAAATCCATCGAGGGAAATCTACACTCATTTTCTCTTAAAGTTTTTCTCTGAAAACCATGAGTTTTCTCCATTATCCAAGAACTCATTCCTCACTTCTTTTACGACAGAAGAGTTTTCTACCACCTATGGACTACACAGACCCAGCCATTTAGATGACGCTGGGTGTTTGCAAACCTCTGCCGTGCAGTGTCTCGCGAGGCAGTTCCGTTCTTGTTTCTATGGTGGCCTGTGGTGCTCCTGTTGTTCTGGAGTAGGAAGGAACCTGTGCAAGAAGCCCAGTGCTGTGGAAACTCCTCTTAAGCCTATTGCACTCAGGAAAGGTTTACATCCAATTCTTCTCTATGCCTGCATTCCCAACCTTATGGAAAGCTCAAGGGTCTAGGAATGAATGTCATCTCTTAGCCTGTGACTGCTGTCCTCACCCATTCCATAAGGTCTCCCCCTGTTTGCAGATCAGAAAGGGGTGTTGCAGGGCAGTAGCAGAAGCATAGGTGAACCACTTGTATTTTGAAGCCATTTGAAGGAAAATCACCATATTATGGTAACTTCCGCTTAGAGAAATTCAAATCAAAATGACTAAACTAAAAAGATCAAAAAAAAGGACATCTGCGAATGCTGTTTTATCAAGCTATGAAAATACCAAGTTTGACATATTCTTCAAAAGAGTAAACAATATGAACTAATATGCTGCTCATAGTTTCTATCATTTGAATCCTATTTCTTCACAGTTATGCCAATGTAGAATCCTGCTGCTGTAGAACTGAATAAACTGTAATTTTACATTCCAGTGGTGTCAGTATACTGCTAATACATAATAGCAGAGTGCTGGGGAGCTATGAAAGGGTTAAAGTAAAATAAAACATTAGCACATCTTTTACTGTTGTAGTATAATTAGCAGACTTATTTTATTGCAGGAGTGAACTCCAAGCATACACAGAAATGAAAGAAAATGAAGAGAAAAGGAAAGACCTAGAAAAGAAAGAAAAGGAAAAGAAATACCAAGCCCGAAAGATGCATTACCTCCTTAGCACTGAGCAGGTTGGTATACCTGTCCCTGACAGCTCATGCAAACCACTTGGGCCCCCAGCCTGACAGAGATAAACTAGCAGGCTGAATGGGACATGACTTGTTGAAAAGATATCACAAAGACACTACTTCGAGTTCAATTTAGTGCTTTTCTATAGGCAAGAGCAGGTACCATGACTATTCTGTGACAGCAGCTTCATAGAGGCAGCATCAGCACTGCTGGCAGAAAGAGTCCAAGTCAGCAGTTTGATCTGCCACTGTGATAACACAACACGAAGGGCATAACCTCGCTTTAAAAACTCATTTTGACTGGCTTATTGTTGTGTTGTTGCACTTGTCAAGAGCTAACAAGTTATTAAGCTGAGGAGGAATTTCATTTTTTCCCCCCCTTTTTTTAATTGAGCTAATGCTTGGACTGGTGCTGTGTTCTGGTTGTTTTTAGGATAAATTGTAAATGCAGGTTTTCAGCTAAAGCTTTTCCTAGAACTGCCCGGATCAGCTTATTTAGCATGACTGTTTTCACATAGAAATGCCTCATAAATTTTAAATATTTTCTGATTAATTTGTTTTGTATTGATAAAAGTGGTATATTTTTTCAAGATTTCTTATGTAAGCTGCTTTATAGATACTTGACTATGGCAGTAGATGTACCTTACACAAAATTGAAATGGCTGATAAATCTTGTGGGTTTGCCTTTTTTTTAGTCCATTTTGTGAACTTTTGCAAAAAAACCCCACCTGTCCATAAATGTTTGGTGACCAGTTCTTCGTATGAATAAGGAATTAACATTTAATTGGGGCATGTTAGTATGAACACAAATGCTTGTTTTTCTTAGGTTGTTAATTATAATCTACATGTAAGAACTGTTAATCCTAAAGAATGCAGGAAAAATACCTTTACACTTAGGGACAGAATATTTGATTCTTCCCTCTGTTTGGGAATCATTCATGATGTATCCAATAAATAGAAATATAGGTTACGTGGCTGTATATTGGTTTTGAAAACTCAATTCAAATTTAAGCAATTTTATCTGAAAAAAATAGCATAGTAAAATATTGGTAAAAGTAGCATTACAAGTTTTCTAAGAGGCTTTTAGACAGAGAAGCTAGTTAATAACTGAAATTAGCTTACAATAATTGATTTATCTGGATGTAGATCTAGAATGTTAAGCATAATCTATGCAATGTTTTTATATTGTGTTAAACTGTAGTAAATGGGGTATTCTTGTTTTGAACAGAAGAATTTATGTAAACAAATGCATAAACATTAGTAGTTTACCTGGAATTTGCTTAGAATACAAACCTTGCCCAATTAGAGACATTGAGTGACCTGTGGTCTAGAGATTTTAGTAAACTTCATTCACTTCTGATGAGACTGGTTTGGCAAGCTGTGACACATTTTTAAGGAGTGGCAAGTAGTTCCTTTTTTCAGCCAGCCACCTGGAGGACTACTGATTGAGGACAGGAATAACTGTTATGTTCTGATGAATTTGGGTTTCTAATTTTACAGAATTAGAATTCACCTAGCAGTGTTTTACAGAACAAAAATGCCGTTTCAAGTATATCTTACAGTTTTGAATCTGGTTTACTACAGGCAAAAAGGGTGAAAAAGGGTGTTTACTTATTGACAGAAAGGAATTAAGGAGTTATTACTCCTCAATTTTAGTAAAGAAATTAATGTCAAGTTCGATTCTCCACTTCCTATGAGCTGAAGCCCAGAAACCCATCTCAGAAGTGTGTTACAGGTTAAAAAGGGAGATGCTCAAGCATTGTAGCATTGCACAATGTAGCAAATGATACAGTGATCCTTCCTGGCCTTAAAGACTATTAATCCTTTATTGATTGCTGAATTTGCTCTTCTTATTCTACAGATCATATATATAAGAATGTGCCTATTCCAAATTGCTAGCATTGTTTTACATTTCAAAAAGTAAAACTTAATATTGCTACTGTCATGAATGTACAGGGGTGTCTAGTGTGCATCTAATAGCATGGCCTGTGATGTAGTCAACATGTTTTGTCTTTTTCATGCATTAACTTACTAACCAAGCATTTATTTCTTCCATTAACTCTTACATTTATAAAGGAAAAAAAAAGAGGAAGAAATGGATATCAAACTGAATTAGTATGCATTATTTGTTGTTACTGGTACCAGGTATATACACATAGTCTTACATAGACAGATGGGAACTTGCTTCGATTGCTTTCCAGGCCAATCTGGAGCTATAACATGGGGCTGAACCCAAACTAATTAGCCCTGTTGAGAGCCACGGTATATTAGCTCAAGAATTGATGCAGTTACACAGCTCCTGGTCAGCTCAAAATATGGGCAGAACAAGTGTGTATATGCTTTAAACTCGGGAACAAGCTGTTTGATCTGCCTACAAAATATTATATAGGCATACTTACATTTTATTTGTCTGGAGTTCCCTACCTTTCTGAGGGGAAGGTGTATATATTTCATACCATTACTATGAAACTGACATTCAGGGAAATAATCGGATGAGAAAAATGCATGATATTACGCTATGCTTTACAATTTCCCTATATTTTTTGCAAACAGTTGACTAAGTGTATTTTGCCATAGAAACTTACCCTAATACAACCATTTCCCATTGCTACTTGTAGAAATACATTACATTTACACATTTTAATCCACACAAGAACTAAACAGTTCATTTGAATAAAAGAATGTTAGTTTTTTATCAAATAAGGTTAAGGAAAAGAGAGTTAAACAAGCTAAAATATTTGCATAATCAAAAATTGCTAACAATAATTATTAACAAATATCAAATTGCTGCTATTAATAATATGTATTAATAATTTATATTGATAATATAATTGTTTACTCTCTTTCTGTGAAAGTACAATGTTATGCGTCCTGCCAATTTCAAAACACAGCTTTTTGCTTTTCTAAAAACTAGCTACATATTTTCTTGTGTGGTACTAGTAATATCCATGCAATACAAATATAACCCTAGATGTGGGCATAAGAGTGAACTTGAAAATAGAAAGTAAATTTTTATTTGATTTAAATTAAGGTGGGTGGCAAATAATGTCTGGGGAAATAAATCATGACCTCTAAAGCTTCATGGTTACAAAATACTGAGTTTTTAATCAACTTGCTTTATATGCCAGTAGTATCAATAACTAGTCAAGTATCATCTTACGCACAACCTCCTTTTGTTTGAAAGAAATTTCTCGGACATGATTCCCATAATTATGAAAAAAACCAAACCAAGACAGCAGTCCATCCCTGCCCTTCTTATCACGTGATAAGTTACGTTGTCTGCTCCACTTACGGATTGCTTGTTGCAAGAGATTCCAGTGTAAAATACAGCAAGAAATAAATCTGTGAGAAGAAAATGTTTTCCTTGCCTGTTTTTACCTCAACAGTCTGATGAATTCTGGCTTCATGATGAACATGATAAAAATTGCAGTACATATTTAACAAACTTTTGCTTTTGTTAAGAATATTTCTTGTCATTTCTTATTAGAAACACAATAGAAATAGCAATGTAGATGTATTTTTTCATTGTTTTATCATGAACTGCACCGTAATTTCTAATTGAGACATGAAACATATAATAATTAAGTTTTTCTTATCACAGTATGCTATTTCCACTACAGTGGTAATTATCTTTTTTCTAGTTATCGTTAATAAATGAATTATTTATTAAATGTGGGTTTCTATTATAAACATGTTTACCTATGTAGATTACCATTTTATATTCTCTTTCTGTGTTAACAAAATTCACCACAATTAAATAAGTCCTTTTTTCTGCTCTTTGTCACTTTTGCAAGGCTGTCATTTGTAGTAAGGGCCATCGTTTGCAAAAGGCTGACAAACAGCCTTTAAAGTCAACAAAAGGTGGATTGGCTGAATGCATCGAGGTACTTCATAGAAGTGAGTGTGAAGAGCTCCCATTTGCTGGGAACATGTGAGTGCATGATTCCTTCATTGGTATTTCCAGCCTGCTAAGAAATTTTGCAGGTGGTCTTTGTCTTACAACAATGATTAAAATTAGGTATGCAATAGACTAAATCCAAAGACCTGATATCAAACTAGAGGGCAGACCTGTATTGTTTAAGCATCAGCTGACAGAGCAGGCAGGAATACTGAGGTGAGTCCGTGAGCAGGATCAAGTGTGCCAGTGGCTGCTTGTGCTACTGTTGCTACCCAGCTGGAGGATCTGCAAGTCCACAGTGTGGTGGGCAGCAGAAGCCACTGGTAACTGAGTGGAGTCAAAGTGGTAGAAGTGACAGAAGGAGCAGAGTGATGTGAGTCTTGTGAAGTCATTGAGATAAGAAGAAGATGCCTCTAGAAACAGTCTTGGGAGTGCTACAGCTGAAAAAGCCGTTTGCCATGACAATTGCTCCTGTCACTGAGAAAATGGAAAATCAGCAGAGCAAGAGATCTTTCACCTTTACTCCATAGTTTTTGCCCATATAGCAAAAAATACTGGGTGAGGTAGAAGAGAATTCTAATTCTCTTTTCACAGAATCACAGAATGGTAGGCGTTGAAAGGGACCTCTGGAGGTCATTTAGTCCAACCCCTCTGCCAGAGCAGGTTCGCCTAGAGCAGGGTGTACAGGATAGTGTCCAGGTGGGTTTTGATGTCTCTAGAGACAAAGACTCCATCAACCTCTCTGGGCAGCCTTTTCCAGCACTCTGTCACTCTGAAAAATAAAGAAGTTCCTCCTCATATTTAGATGGAACTTCCTATGTTCAAGTTTGTGACCATTACCTCTTGTCTCGTTATGGGGCACCATTGAAAAAATGACTGGCCCCACCCTACTGATACCCACCCTTTGAGTATTTATAAGCATTGATAAGATCTCCCCTCACTCTTCTCCAGACTAAGAAGACCCAAGTCCCTCAGCCTGTTCTAGTCCCCTAATCATCTTTGTAGCACTTTGTTGTACCCTCTCCAGCAGTTCCCTGTCCTTCTTGAACTGGGGAGCCCAAAACTGGACACAGTACTCCAGATGTGGCCTCACCAGGGCAAAGTAGAGGGGGAAGATACCCTCCCTGGACCTACTCACCACCTTCTTCTTGATGCACCCGAGGACGCCATTGGCCTTCTTGGCTCATGGTCATCCTGTTTTCTTCAACTTTCTTCTGTTCTCAAGAGATAAACCACATATACCTTTCGTCAGAGAAAAAGAATGTACAACTAGTCCAGAAAGCAAAAGTTCTTTGTGATATGTCTGCAATAGCTTGAGAACTTTGTCACAGAATTGCAAAATGTATTTTGGCAGTATTGAGAACATACTGTTACACAAGCATCACTTCTCTGGCTAGTAGATTGAGTCCCAGCCTCGTTTCCAAACATGGACTTTCTGCTCTGTCATAAATCATGCTGAGGTTAGGTGAGCTAATACTGGTCCTCCATTCTGTGGGATCTTCTGTTCTATCTGAATGCTTTAACTATTGAGACCTCGAGAAAAATTAATCATGTAGTTGTGTGTGTATGCCTACTCTGGATTTTCCTACAGAATCTTTCCTTGATCTTGGGCCCTGATCAAGTAGAAGATCTGACTGAGTCCTGAAGGCTCCTCTGGCCCAGCATCGTATTTTTGATAGTAGCAAAGAGCATGTGCCTAGCAAAAAGGAATGAAATGGGGCAATGAGGCAATATAATGACATGCTAAGTGTACTCTCCCAGTTTCTAGCAATTTGGTAGTTGAAGATCTTGTAGGTTTTCGTGGTAGAGCTTTTAGTTTTTGGGTTACTGAAGTCTTCATCTTCTGCCTCTGTATTCCTCCAATTACTGCATCTCTTAATACTCAGAGAAGGAATAACTTAAAGAGAATGTGATAAGAGATCTAGGGCCACACCACTAGCTCTCGAATTCTGCTTCCTCGGAGGATCGAGTACACTAATTCTTCTTGCAGTGTTGCAGTGTTGGTTTACAGCAAGCTCATTTCACAGCAGTACTGTCTCTGGTATTCAATCATAGAAGAATATGCAGCTGCAAAGAGCCTTCTTTCTCTACGATTTGTTGAGATTCTGCATATTTCTCTCTTCCACTCCAAGCAACAGTACAGTCCGTCACTTTTCAGCCCTGTTTGACAGGGTGACAATTTCTCCTGATATCCTTTGGCAGTTTGTGAAGAGATACTGCTCATAAGCTCCTAGGTAATTTAGAGAAGAACAAAGCCCATGTGTAATAATAGGCCTTTTTTGCTGTAAGAGTTACAAAATCTATGACATTTCTTTCAGTAATTTTCAGTAACAAGACATGAGTTAACTTTCTGGACTGCAGTAGTTCCTTCACTTTTCAGTGCCTGGTCAAGTGTGTCACTATCTCTCTGCTGAGTCAAGGCTAATATGTTTAGATACACAACTGGTATTTGTCCATATTTATTCCCATTAAACTAATGCATTGGAAAGGATTACTTGTAGCGATACAATGGCTGGTGCTGTAAAATAAGGAAGCATTTTTAATGGAACCAGTCCTAACTGAAATAACCCTTTACAGGGAGACATAAGAATGTGAGGCAATAATTTTTTAATAGTTTAGCACTATGGAAAACATTTTTTAAAAAACCAAACACCTTAATAATAATGTTCTGTGAGGAGAAAGGAAATGCTAGCATCAAGTGAGTAACAGTGAAAAGTTCTAATTTCAGCAATGAGAAATAAAGTTTTCCATTCTTTCTCTGTAAGAGTAATGGGAGTTATTTAGCAAACTTCTGTGGACTCTGTATAAAGGTAGCAAAAACATGTCCCAAAGTTTCTTTTCAGCTTTTATTTTTCAGACCAGTTTTGTTTTGATTTTCTGTAGTTATTGTAGAACTCAAAATTATATCACTTCTATCAATCGTATCAGTCATTTTTTTCACATTTGTTGGGTCACAGAATAAAAAACTCTATTCAATGCTAAGGTATTCTTTTATTACATTTTTCGTGTCAACAGAGATGGTAATTCATAAACATTATATTGCTTCTGTGCGTCTCCTTTTCACATTACTGGAAATCAGGAGTTAATTCTACTGAAGTTACTGCACTTATGTCAGGTGTAAATGTTCTAAGCGAGGAAGAAAGAAAAGCCACAAAATCCTTCCTGAAGAAGGCTAATGAATATTCAGAAGACATAACTGATTAATATGCTGTCCTGTAAGAACTTGAAAAACAATTGGTCTAAAATGACACTCTTTGACACCCACTCTATCTCTGGACACCTGGCAGTTTTATTCTTATAAAGGTGAGGACTCAGTGGATAAAGCTCTGGCCTTTGATCTTCAGATCCATGGTTTAAGAGACAAGGCTGCAAGTTTGGTCATTTGAGCTTAGTCCCGAGTGAACGGTCCACATCGCAGAATGATTATACATAATTTGTTACTATTGGCAGTGTCTGCTCAGGAAAGGCC
Source organism: Apaloderma vittatum (assembly GCF_000703405.1). NCBI lineage: Eukaryota > Metazoa > Chordata > Aves > Trogoniformes > Trogonidae > Apaloderma > Apaloderma vittatum. The sequence continues at coordinate 55,107 of NW_009700690.1, read as the reverse complement.
AAGGACTGAGCTATCATGGAGAATGAATTAGCTCTTATCTTTTACATTTTATTTCCTCCCTCTTTACTGTTAGAATTTTATTATCCTGTCTCTAAAACATTCAGGGAATGGAATTATCATTCATTGTAGCTACTAGTACTTCCTGAAGATGAACTAAAATGGTTATTTTTTTAAAAAATGTAGGTACCCCAATCACTGACCATCCTCACCTATCCATGGGTGTTTAAGATCCACTCATCACTTCTCTGCCAATAAGCCAGATGTTTCTGAGCACTTTCCAAAGCTTATACCATAAAAATTCCCATTTAAATTAAAGAGGAGAGAGTGAGATTTCCCAGCTCTCAGGCAGACTTGCAGCTACATTTAAATAGCATTAGTATATAAAATAATTCATGCTACAGTGTTCTGTTTTTATAAAATATTATTTACAGAAGGTTCACTTCCACACTGGAAGCCAGATGTATCCGTCTGTTCACAGGTATTCACTATAGGAAAATCATTCAATTCTTGTGCCTCATGGGACACTATACACACAATCTCAGTTCACTTGAAAGGAACCTCAGTTAATGTTGCTTAATGTTTCTGTCAAAAAGAAGTACAAAGTAAGGTAAGCTGAAAGCAGCCAGTAACTGAGCTATTTGTGATTCTGGAAGACATTGCACCTGAACAAAGAAAAATGTTTATGTTTAGAAACTTAGTTCCACTACATGTGAATTCTAAAAATGACCTTTAAGTGATTTGCCCACACAGTCAAAATTCCTTAGTTCTCTTAGAATTTGAATCTAGCTCTTGCCCTTTAGGATTAGTCATCCTGGGAACACTCAGGACTGTAATTTTGCCTCTCAGCGTGGTATTGCTGTGATGTAGAAAGAAGGCAAAAGTGCTGGAAGCCAACGTATATCTCCAGAATCTGCCTGGTCCACAGTCTGCTCAGCATTATTTAGGGACAAAATTTACAACTTCTGTAGTTTTTTCTGTTTTTTCTCATATCCTTTTCAATCATCAGCCTTTCTTCTCCTCCAAGGATGGGTGGTTTTGTTTCCGTAGATGTCAAGTAAGATCAGTGCCAGAACTGAGATTGTGAACGTGGTGATCTTTGTGCCCAGAAAACGGTACCTCCATAGGTTAGAGAGCAACAGCAAGAGGATGAGGAAGCACTACCTGCTAATACCATAACCTATGGTTACGCATCATTTCAGATGTATTTCTCCCCAGTGTGAGTGAATAGTACTTCCTTCCCATTCATTCTTCTCGTAAGTCTCCTTCTAGCACAAGTGGGAAATGAAAATTCTTCCAGCAGAAATCAGTAATTTCTCCTTTTGCCACACTTCCCAGGAAACAAGATATCTGTGTTCTGTTTTTAAAGGCAATGAGTGAATGAACACAGAAATAGAACAAATTTATTAATTGTAAGCATGTACTGTGATAACATTGCACAATTTATTTTTCCTAAAGGCTGCTTATTATAAAATCATTTTAGCTTGCTTGATAACTGCATAACATAGAATCATAGAATCATAGAACAATTCAGGTTGGAAAAGACCCTTGGGATCATCATAACTGCACAAAGAAATGAAAGTTTACACTGAAAATCATCTGCCATTAGAAAAGAGCTTCACATACAGTACAATGTAAAGTTTGAGTGCTGTTTTGTGATTGATCCTGTGCAAGCGCAGTTTTTAAAGGCATATCTATGTAGACATGACAATATTTCCCAGAGCTTCCAAATAGCATGGTCCCTTATACTAGCATCATGTCCGTTATACTAAGCATAGTGGTATCCCTGTATCTGCCATTTGTTAACAGCATTTAGCATCTCTGCATCTATCATTAGTCGTTCAAAAAGCCTCTAGCTAGAAGGTCTCTATACTTAAACTGCCTTTTTCAGCATCTGAATTGCATAATCTCTATGTGTGTGGATTTTTCTCTAGACAGCAAACTTCTTGCTCAACTCCTGTGAGTAGGATTAATGGCAGAGTTTAAAGGACAAGCTGTGTGATCTATCAAAAGAGTACATGCTGAGATCTTAGAAAAACATGACTACATTTTGTGTATTACTGTTAGTTGGGGTAGCAAAAGGCTTGGATTGCTACAGGGTCAGAAAACCGGTAATAGTGAGTTACATGTTGGCTTTGTGTGTGATGTGGTGCACACATTAAAGAAAGAATTTATGTTGAAAAGAAATTACAATGTAGTGCAAATACCAGCTAAATAGCTCATGCACAGAGCCACAGTCATACACACTTGTGCAGAGTAGAACTCCACTGACATTCTTGAAATTGCTATGGGGTAAATTTGATTGGTGTATAGTAGTCCATCTGATATTTTTACAAGTTTGATGTGATGTATGGTCTTGCTTAAGTAATTTTTGAAACTATTATACCAGAAGAAGTACATGCTAAATAAGAGATAAGCGCTTAAGAAGAAGGAGGTTAGGAATGGCATGGGAGAAGTCACGAAGATAAAATACCATACATTTCTCAACAGCAAACCTTCTTATTGATTAAGAAGTGGCACTGATGGTGTCCTTGCTTTAATGAGACTTCAGGATGAGTGATGTACACACCAATTCTTTTGTTTTTCGGCTCTTAAGCAAGTGAATAGTATAATGGTAACTCATTAACTCGCGCAGTTTATTCTCTATTTGATGCTTTTTTTTAGTATCTAATATACACTGTTAATTTGGGAATTGTGTATCTCCTGCAATGTACACAGTGAAAACTGTATATCTTTCCTCATCTATTGTTTTCTTTGCTTCCATTTTTTCTATTTCAATAATCTTTAAAAAAATCCTACTCTTTTCATTCTTTCATATTACATCACTGTTTTCTACTCGTTTCTGACTACTCTTACTATCCGATTAATGTGGTTCTGTTCCTACTTCTTTATTCTTTTCTGCATACAATACTATGACCATTCCTTATGACTTCACCTCATTGTTTATTGGCCTCATTGAAGATTGCTTTGTTAAACATGCTGTCACTTTTTGAGTTTTTAGTCATTATCTAGTCCTATAGGTTTACTACAGCAAATTGTTTAATAAATCTGTCAGAATATATGTCTATGAGGGAAGATTCGTGTCAAAGCACAATGCAACAGGCATAAGAAACAATGAAAAGAATTAAAATGTTATATCGTTTATTTACACATAGACTTTTTTTTTTGAGAATTGAGTGAATTCTCTGTTTAGGAATTATTTTGTTAACAAAGGAAATTTCCATATGATTTCCATCTCTATCTGTTAAGAAGAGCTTCTGCTGTCTTCTGATATGTTGTTCTAGGTTACAAATTCAAAGATACTAAATGGTATAATTACAAGGATTTTTCTCAATCCAGTAAGAAAAGGAGTGAATTTTGAGTTGATATTTTTTACAAAGCTGATATTTTCCATTATGACAATGTCAGTAGATGGAACTTTAAAATTAAAGTTGTAAATAATATCACACATTAAAAGAAATGCTTTAAGGCTCTGAAAACTCTCATAAGCATAAATAATTTTAGCCTCAAAAAAATCCTGTGAAGTAAGGAAATACTGTTTGTATGTTCACATGCAATTATTGAGACATGGAAGAATTAAGTCGTATTCAGATATTATTCTTCAAACTAAGATCTTTAATTCCCATTTATACAGTGTGGTTGTAGAAACAAGTTGGTTTAAAGAGAGTCCTAGAATTTGCACATGATCCCATGCTGATCCCAGCACTTCTTAAAGAAAAAAATGGTAATAATAATGGAATTTCCCACTCCTATTTTTAAAATAAAGTCATTAAGTAATTTAAAATGTATTTTTCTGCTTGTTTTGAAATCAGAAGTCAAATGAGAAGTCAGTAACAGAACTTTGAATTCTCTGTCTCTGTTTTGTGTCTTCATCATAAAAGTATTGTTTCCTGTGCCGTCACTGACTCATTCAAGTTATTATCCCTGATGTAGTCATCAAGAGCCTGTGTAAGAATTATATTTGACAGAGTAAGCCTCAGTCAGAGAGATGATCAATGAAAGGTGGATACATTTTTGGAATGCCTCTGCATTTTCTGGGCTTCTGTGTTTTGGATCTTGTTCCACAATAAACCACGCTTTAAACTAAGTTTGTTTCTCTTTTATCCCATTGCCTAAATACTCAAGCACTTGGTACCTGTGTGGAGACTCAATTACAGTTCTGTTTCCTGCAACTGAACTTAGTGCCTGTGCTGGTTTAGAGGCTGATTTTATGGTCTGTGGCCAGGATACTGGACTTGAATGTTTCCTTAACGCATCATTGTATAGTCCATAAAATTGCATCCTGGTTTACTTTTAAAAGTGCATTTAAAATGTGATTACACTATTATTTTGATATCAAGTGAACATTTCACTGATGAAAACGACTGAACCAAGCTTTTCAATCTGAAGGCAGAATAACAATAATTAATGCTTCTATTACTCTGTTTAAACAGAATATATATTAAGCAGAAGACAGGTAATTAATCCCACTTGAAAGAATATACGCTACTCATCACTCATTTATGAATTCTTTAGTCTCTGCATAAAAGCAGTATCTCTAACACAGCTAAAATACCTTAGGTACAATGCCAGGCTTGCTTCTCCAACTCTTTTTTAGATGAAATTCCTGGAAGTATATTTTTAAAAAGATTACAGGATCAGGCCTAAGGAGTAGCATTATTTCAGTGAGAACTGAGCTTATACTTATAAGGCTAGGGGACATTTTTCCTATTGTCAGCCATGGTAAGGAAATTTTATCTGAAAATGGAATGTTGAACCATACTATGGTAAAGTTTACACTATACTCCCTAATTGTTAATATAAAATGTGTTCATATTAGTTTAAAAATCACAGATTATTCCTAGTAGAATACACTGTATATGGCTTAAATATTTTGATGTTTCAAATTTGAGTTTATGGACATAGTTTTATTATATTTGTTGCTAAAACAGTATTTACAGATTTTTTTTTCAGATGGCTCTTTTCCATTTGATTTTCACTACATATACAATATTCCGACAGACTGCAATAAACTAACTATTTAGAAGTTTTAAATTCCTGTTTTTTCACAGAAATGGTTGCAGCATCATATAGACATGGTTTTTTTCCTTGTGAATCATTAGTTTTAAGGTATTTCTTTTACCTCCTAGAGAAACTATATCTGGGGATTAACAAGATTGTTCACTGCAATTCATGTGGAAGCATAACTGCAGTAGCTGAGGAATGATCATGTTTCCTTTTAGTTCTCAGCAAGAGTAATTGAATGTTGAATATCTTACTAAAGGCTGGACTGTGACAGTGTGTTAACACTCCGACTATCTCCTAACAGCAGGGCAATTATTTGCTGAGTGGGATTTTTATAAATCCCCTGGCAGTAGTATGTCCTGATAATTATGATGAAGTGCACTGGTCAGTGTTGATTCAGCAATCCCATCTCTAGCAAATATTTCATTCACAGCTCTCCTTCATGCTTTTACTTTTATGGCTTTTAAAGATATCTTACCTCTCCTCTCAGTTTGCTTAGTTTTTTTACAAATTACAATGGAGCAAAAAAGATCTTCAATTTAAGTCCCTATATTGTTGTAGTTTTTTTACTTCTCGTTTAACTCCTTGTTAAAAGACCAGAATGAGAAAGCGGGAATTTATTTAGGTTCTTATTGTGAAAATTACTTGCAAAGGCTTCCTCCTCAAAGCTATTTTTTCAGGATTAGAAAAGACTTTTAAATGAAATATTTATATTCATGATATATGTTGATTTTTTCAGACTTTCAGAGTTGATGTGGAAAAGTAATTAAAATAGAGCATGCCTTTATTATTGTTTAGTTAAGTTACAGTTAAAAATATTTTTAAGGTATTTCTATTGACTTCATGCTTACATTTTATCTTCAGCTCAACTTCATTGATTTTTAATTTTGTATATGTGCAATAATTTGTAGTGCAGTAGCTACACTGTACCTATTAGGGTGCGTTTTGTTTGGAATTTTATATGTAGGCTTTACAAGCTCAGTCAAGAAATAAGAAAAAAGAATAAGAAATAATTAATTCAAAAATAAAAATTGCAGCATCTGAAACTGTTCCCATTTTATTATACCACTTGGTACCACCAATCTTTTCTGAGGAATTATGCAGCATAATCAACACAGCCTTATCTTTCTCCTTCTACCTGCACTTTTCTCTTTCCTTTCTTCTTTCCTTCTTTCTATTTCATTTGCTGCTCTCTTCCTACATAATTTAGCTTTCAAGACAAGATACTTAAAAATTTCTTTGTTGTATTATAAGGCAAATACAGATGAGTCTTTCTCTCCATGTAGAAATGATAAACAGGAAAAGGTAAAAATGAATATCCTACAGCATAGACTATAGGATTAGAGGTGGAAGCAATGCAGAATATAAAAAAAAAACCCCTTTGCTGATGTTCATGAAATTAATATTTGTTTTCTTATGATTTTTTTTTCTTTATATGCCACCATTAATTATATAGATAAGAAAATGTTTGGGAGGAAACTAAATGATAGAGTGTTAGAAATGCAAAATGATTCAAAATATTAATGTAATGCTAAGGATGACTGGGTAACAAATGGTACATTTGCCAGTATGCTTGACCTGACACAATTAATATTCTAGGTCATGCTTGGGTTTCCATGATGGAAGGTCTGAGGCAGTGAATTCTAGGGGAAAAATATATCTATTGTATAACTCATTTCTCTCTTTTTTAATTTTTTTTATTTTCCCTGACGAGTCAGAACCATGGTCTTAAAAAAAAATCTGTGCTTTCACACCTCATTTGCCATATTCACCACTGGGCCACCATTCACCAGAAGGGCCTGATGCAAGGAGGTCAGTAAGAAGCTATTAGCAGAGTCCCCTCCTGAGATTTCTTCGGTCTTATCGAGGTGGAAGTTAGCATGACAGTACTGCAAATAACTCCTTTGTAGGGTTTTTAACAGTTAGCACAGATTTCCCCATAGTGTTTGTCACTTTAGAAAATTGTTCCTGGAAATGAAGTCCCAGAAAGCTGGCTTTGACAGAGGCCCTTCTTGTGAAGAGCACTGAGTACAGAAAAATGTGTCCTTCTCCCTGCAGACAAGAGGTACTTTTTGTAACCTATCATAGTATTTTGGAGGGTAACATATTTTCTTACAGACTAAAAGTGGGGAAAATACTGGAATCAAAGTATGTGGTAATACCTCAAGATAGGTACAGTTCTACTATTGAACAAGCATCATTAACTACAATGGGTTTGTGTTTGAGAGGGAAGGATGAAGTAATGCTTTTAACACATTGTACTGGTCTCAAGAAGATATGCAAATTTTTTAAGTACCAAAGGATTTAATCCTCCTGATTCTTAGATTTCTGCAGACCACCAGCTCCCTGCAGAGGACAGAGTGAATAGGGCATCCATCAGCGCACAGCACATGTGCAAAAAGTTACAAATATACGACCCTGATTTGCAGAGATATTTACAAATGAATGGAAGCAATTTTGCCAGAGAATGGCCTGAATTTGAAAGTAGAGTCAAAATGGTAACCTTTTGTCTCCTGCCAAACTTTGCCAATTTTGAATCTAGGACTAAAGCCTTACCACAAACGTTGGGGAATTTAGATAAATTAGCATTAATTTTATCTATCTAGATACTAACTCTGCTGATTGCTCTGCTATCTCTCTGTTTGAATACTTGAACATATATAATTAAAATGTAATTAACAAGGATTACTTGAAAAATTATTATTTCAAAGTTGACTTCATGATCAATTTTGACCGAGATCTTACAAAGACTTTCAACTGTAGAAGAAACGACAACTGTTAAAGTGTCCAGCTGGCCTCACTAGAACTCCCAAGCGTATTTTCATAGTTTGTGCACTGTGTCCTTAACCTGATAGTATGTGTACAAAGAACAACCAATGATGTCTCTTTGTTAAGATACTTTTTCAAAATTCAAAAGACATTGAATCAATGGATTCCTACACCTATTACAGCTAATTTTAATTTCTTTAGAAGTTCTAAAAGCCAGTCCTATTAGTGTACCTTGAGATATTCAGCAGTATTTCCTAGGTTTTTAATCCTTTCTGAACTGTAGATTTTTCTACTGCCAAACATTTAAACAAAGAAATCTCAAGTAGACTGTACATCGTATCTAAGCATAGATTGCAAAATGCAGTTTCTGAAAGTCATTATGCTCATGGAGCCAATTATTTTTGCTCCAAGAATGACTAACAGAAGCAGTGTCATTTCTTAGAGCCCAGAGCACATAGCTTTAAAGTTATTCTTGCCTGTAATTCTTCAGAGGAAATTTTTTTTAATTATTCAGGATATATTTTTCCACAAAAACCAAACAGCAGAAACCAAACTCATGCCTGAGCAGCGATCTGTCCCTTCCCAGACAGCTCCTCTCAGTCTATATACTGAGCATGATATCCTATGGTATGGAATATCCCTTTGTCTAGTTTGAGTCAGCTGTCCTGGCCACGCTCTCTCCCAGCTTCTTGAGCTCCTGCACACTATCAATGAGAAGTTGAAAAGTCCTTGATTTCATAGCAGCATCTACAAATATCAGTATATTATCAACATTCTTCTCATACTGAATCAAAAATATGGCCCTGTTCTGGATGCTGAGAGAGAAAATTAGTTCTATCCCAGCCGAAATCAGGCCAGATGGCCATGGTAGGACTAGTGAGTGAAGAGCCATAATGACTATGGCAGAGACTTGGTTTGTAGCTTTCCAGGATGGAATCCAATTTGTATGGAAGACCTTAACTGTGGCATTTTATTTTTGAGAGAACTTGTGTAACAAGTATATAGTATAAATGCATTCAATAATTGTGGAAGAGTGCAATAAAGCCTGAGACAACATATGGAACTTGTGTTTATGTAGCACTTATAGGCCACTGAATATTTACAAGCAAAAATGTACTTGACTGATAAGAAAATTGCAATAGAACCATGTATGATATACTACAAAAATAGTAACAGCATCAGGAGAATCTGTAACTTTATGAGATGTTTCTGTGGGTAATAGCCAGACTTGCAGAAGCAAATTTTTGAGATGCAGCTGGGTTTTACAGATCTCACAGATGGGTCTACAAGTTTGCATTTACTCCAGTGATTGTGCTTGCCTGCTCTTTGAAGCGTGGATCCCTGCCATTTTTAGTTTGGCATTCTGGAGAGCTGAAGGAACAACCAGTGCTTGTTTGGCATGCATATGTTTCTACCACTCATCTCTATTCATATCCTCTTTCCCAGTACACATTTCAACTGATAGCGTAGTGAACTCGGTTACAGGGTTGGCACTAAGACGGTAACATATAACAGAGGGCCAAAATAGTCATTAGGGCCAGATCACTTACAGAGTTGAAGAATATAGACCATAAAATTATTAATAGCCCAACAATACTTTGAATAAACTACCGTCTTGGAATATTTTTGTCCATTAAATTGTAAGTTTTATATGGGCCTTATTTAACTGTTTTGACACAAGAAATTGGAACTTCTCAGTTAATGAAAAATGCATTAGAGCTAATTGGGGAGTGTTCAATCCTCTCAGCCCCAAGAGATTAATAGTTTATGAGGAGGCTGGTGCTCTACTTAGTTTTCTCTTGGGTCCCCAGTAGTGTTCCAAAGGAGAAATGCAAGATTTTAAACATTTACTCTTACCTTTCCCCACATCACATAACAGATTTTTTTCCTACTATTTTTATTCAATGCTTCTTAGCAATTACAGTTATGATAAAAGCAAAGGACAATATATTTTAACTGAGCAAATCTACTTGAAAAGTCTTAAGAATACTCTAAGTATACTCTTGCAGAGAATGTAATTACCTTTAAAGCAACTAGTATCTTTAAGTTTTGCCAAGTGTATCTTAAGCATATGTTATCTGTTTTATAGGAGATGTAGTGGCTTTGTGCAATACAGTTTAGGAATTCTCATGTTTAAGGGTTCATACTTAATTCAGTAAACTCCAATATGTCAATTTGAAAATTATTTATACACAACTGATAAAAGCCCTACATTTATAGGAATGATTTAAGAACAATCTTGCATAATTTTGACTTGCCACATATTTACATATTGTTAATGATGGAGATTAGTATTTAAGAATTTGAAAAGTATGCTTTTTATTACTAATTGTTATATTAGGTTACACTAGTCATGCAGTTAATAATGTGTCCTAAAGTAATGAAGTATCAAATTTACTGCAGAATGAATCTTTTAGCTTAATTCACAATTCAGAAATTTGTGTTCTATATTTTTGTTTTCCACAAGTTTTATACTATTAAAATTAAATACATTTGAATAGTTAAAGGAATTAAATATGAATTACTTGTTGGACAATAAAAATTACTAGTTTTTTGATATTCCATAAATTTTCTTGCACTTCCCTTTAACTAATCACTCGGTTTTTAAAATACTCACTTTTAAACATGCTGTAGTTGCCACTGTCTTAGTTCACATTGTGATTTAGCTAGCAGAGTTTAAAGGGGCAAGAATTATGTTCCCTTACATTAGTATTTATTTTATTCTTTAAGTATATATTTGGAAATACTAGGTAATGTATTTTTTTTCCTATTGTACATAGGAATTTAAACTGCAATTTAAAGTAAACTTTAAATTTCAAAGTAGCTATAACAGTTTGCCCTTAAAACAAGGTGCAAATGTGTACACTTTTAATTATTTTTTAAACTGGCACATTTCTTTGACTACTGCTGTGGAAAGTGGAAGATTCAATGTGACTGTAAGAAATCATGGTTTTGAGATACAGGAAACTCTTTTTTCCATAAAATGAAAGTTATCCTCATTTGAAGGTCTGAAACCCAAACTATAAATTTCATTACCCTATTTAAACCCTTTTGAAACTGTAATGCAACTCCCAGAGATACATTTAAACTATAGATCTATCCCATGTTGTTAGTCACCAGAGGTTTTTTTTGAGAACTGCTTATTATATAGGCTTTTAAAATTGGCTTGATTTACAGAATAAATGGAAGAATGAGTTCTGAGTTAGCTGAAGTCAAAGATAACCCCATCTTCTGCTCAGATTGCAGGCATCTACAATTCACCGTTCAGAAAATTCCCAGATCCAATGGAACTGCTGTTACAGAACTCAAAGCCATTGAGCCACAGACGGCAGCAAGTGAAGAGTCCCTTTGCCTATGAGCTCTATGACTGGCCAACTTGCAGGAGACCTCCGACTGTCTTCACAGCACAGCCTCTGCCACCTATTGGCAAACAGAAGCTTCAGGTAACATTTTTCAGTGTCTGAAGCAGCTTTTTTTTGTAACTTTTATCAGAGATTATCATAGAACATCTCAAGTTGGATCACCGAGTCCAAAAACCCCTTTCGTGGATTTGGGTTTTTTATATAGATTTGGTGCTTGCACTCAGGATATAGAGTCTTTGAGACGGATTTGCCTTAAAGAAAAAAAAACACTAGGTGTTATGTAAAGACAAAGAAATATGATTCTTTAAATTTTACTTTTATCCTTTGGGAAAAAAGAAAAGTAATTTCCGATATTTCCCAGGGAAGACCTGATATAATTGAATATCAATGTTATGATTCATTACAGGTAGAAGTTTTAATTTCCAATTTTAAATCAATAAAAATATGTGAGAAATGAAAGATAATAGGATAAATTAATCAGCTGTGATAACTTTTTCTTCCTTTTAGAATTGTTTTCCATATGAAGGCCAAGAAGAGTATAGAACAGTTCCTGCTTTTTTGTGTCTGCTAGCTGTGTGTCAGCCTTAATTATAAAAATTTCTCCATTTTTTTGTTCTGCATTATAGTCAACTTCCCCAGCTCCCATTCTTAACTGTCATGGTCTCCATTTTAACTTCAATCAATGTCAGCATATGTTGCTGATAAAATCTGTTTCTTTTCTCTTCTACAAAGTGGTGGAGATCTCTGAGATAAGGCATCAGAATGAAGGTCCCACAAGTTGATGAAACAGCTTTTGTATCAAAACCTGCTGGGAATAGACCCAACACATGCAGCAGACTTTTGAGATGTGTACGTTCCTCACTTGACGACAGTATAATGACATGCACCTTTTGCCAGTAAATGCTTGATACTGTTAATTTTGGATCAGGAATATTCTATCTTTCCGTATATTCTGAAGAACTTTTCAGTTTATACAGTCTACTGGCCTTCCACTTACCTCACGCATACACTTTTAGTTCTTGTTTGACTTTGAATGACCATAATGTCTTCAGAACCTTTTACACCTTTTTTTTTCTATATTCCAACCAATGTTTAAATTTTCTCATCTGTATTTTACTTAGAAAAGTAGTGCTTATGTTTAAATTTTCTCATCTGTATTTTACTTTTACTTAGAAAATTAGTGCTTCTAAATGAGTCCTTCTCAGTAAATTTTTACTGAAGCTATCATTTAGCTGCAAAATTAAACAACAATAATGATCAATAAGCACTGTATAAAATATCTTTATTGGTATTTTTGTCCTCTGAGTCAATATGGTTATTTTCACTATATTATTATAGCCCTTGGCAGAGGTCATCTGAACACAGTTTTAAGTTTGAACTACTAGGTTCCAACTGTGTATACACGTGGCATCTGCCACAATTTGCCTGTGTCTTATTGATTGCCTCCACATTGTTCTTCAGCAGCGACAGCCATGGTTGTACTGGCTAAACTACACAGTGCAGGCTTTTCTCCCCTTTATGTCATGTCTGACTTGTTCGTCACAGAATAAGTCTCTGTTGGTGGTGGGACATGAAGAAAAAGGCAGTTGGGTTAGAACACAAGAAGAAAAGGCAGGCCTGCCGGAATATGTCTGGAGAAGTAGAGGTGAGCCACACAGAGATCCACACTGTACAACAGTAAGGATCAACTTCAGGGCAGTTCTCCACCTTTGTCCTTCCCTCCTTATGTTCTCCCTACCTTGAATGCTTGAGCTTCCTCATCGAATGAACTCATTGACCCACATTAAAGTCGAGACAAAGTGTGAGCCAACAAACAGTTTGGGTGATCAGGAGTTGAGATAAATATGATGTCGTATCTTTATTTTCTGGAAACAAAGGGTCCTTCAGTGGACTGTCAGTGGAGCCACTCTTTCAGGATAGGGGGGAAGATTTAGCCTAATGGAGATGGTAGAGGAGCCATGCTTTTAAACAACAAGGGAACTCAGAGGTTTTCCATTGTTAAGTTGCTCGCAAAACTGCTTTGCTGTATACAAAGTACCATACATGCTCCTGTTTGGATTTCTAATATTTTTTAGACTTTTCTAAGTTCAGATGCATGCACAGCAGTCGTGCGCAGATAGCCTTTCAGAACAACCAGAAGAGTGCTGTTTATTTCCTGCACCTCAAAGAGGGAATTTACTGTATAATACTTTAATCCTTTCAGCACCCTGGGATGTACACTGTGGGGCAAATTTTCAAAGCACAGCGCGTGGATTTAGCTGTGCGACTCTTATTGATGTTAATGGGAGTCACACGGCTAAATCCCTGCACAACACACTGACAATTTAGGGTTGTATGTCTAAGAAAAGGACACTGGTTTGAGCTGATGAAACAGCTGGAAATGCAAAACCCATCAGAACGCATCATCCTGAAAGTTGTCTGGTGTGACATAAGCAATTTAATTACTAGATGTATTTGTGTCCTAGTTCTCTGTGATAACACATTTTGGGCACCAAGCTTGTTTTTCTAACATCTGTCAGGCCCACTGTGACTCTATTGTTACTTCACTGTTCTTTCAGGTGTCTAAAATTTGTATTGCCCATAGGGCTGTATATTTTATATGAGAATGTCAATTATATATTGTAGGGAAATGGTTATTTAGCATTTTATAGGTAAGCTCTCTGTGTGTGCGATAGTGTATTTAAAAGAAAAGTTTTAATGATGCTTATACATCAGTTAGATCTATTGTTTTTAGTGCTGAGTTAACTAAAATCACAGTTTGATGGAAACATATATAATGCTAAAATTAGTCATCTGTTCATTAAATGGCATTAATAACAGAAAGCACATTGCTGTTTCTAGGGGATTTTTTGCATGCTGTTACGTTTCCTGGAATGGGGGCAGTGAAGAATGATTTCATAGAGATCATAATTTTTGTCATGAATTTCTGATTTTACAGTGCAGTAGTAAGGATGCTAATCTGCTAACCTTTATTTGGCAGACCAATCATTGGCAAGAACATTTACACTACTAAGTACAAAATCAAACACAGAACATAGAATTGTGTCAGTGCTTTCAGGGTGAAAACTATTGGTTGACCCCTTCCTTTTCTAGCCTGACCTCTCTAGGAAGATTTTTGATTTGAAGTAGGGACTGCTAATTTGTAAACATTTGTGAGCATCGTTCCTCTACAGATTCTGCAAATGTTAATCTTGTAAAATGGAAATAGACAAATGGATTTTTTAGAGGTCTTGTCATCTTAGATATATTCCTTATGTACGCATTGCTAGGTAAGTTTCTTCAAATACATGATTCAGAGGAATGGAAAAATCCGCAAAGAATGTTTAGAATTATCTTAATATCCTGTCATATATACTCCACTTTCAATAGTGATGACACAGCCTTGTTTGAGAGACCTTTGCTTAGTTACCCTCTTTCCCCACCCCTTCCATTAGCAGCTGGACTCTGTTAATTTCATGTGAACTATGAATTCAGAAAGAGTTAGAAAGTCCTAGAAATTAAAGATGTAAAAAAAATCCTTGCTTGATTATCTGATTTGGCCCTTACCCTGATGGAATATGAGTCAATATTTTACAATGAAGAAGAAATACAATATTCTGAAAGACTGTTTTCGAAAAGTAAACATATTTATCTTGATATTATTTGACAATAGTACATTTCTTTCTTCTTTGTTCCATATACCCGCTTCATGCAAACATCTCACAATGGAGAATATTTGTTTTTATTAAAAATTGTAAACTTTTAAAATAACTTGATTGTGAGATTTTATATTAGAGGAATATTGCTTACTAGTTTTAATGACCTGTTCTAGTATTGATTATTCTCTCACAGGCAATAACACTTTTCATTCTGTTTATAAAGACTTATTGTTCATGTTAAATGAGTGGGGTTTTGTTGTGTTTTTATTTTTTACACGGACTTAGAAAGTAGAAGCAAGAGAATACCTGCAAGAAGTGTAAATATTGTGCTTGCTTTCTTACTAGGACCTTTAAAAAGATCTCCAAATCATGGTGCTGTGCCTTTAAAAAGTAAAGTTCCTGTAAAAATCCATTAACTACTTTCAAATATAGCAATCCTCCTGTCCAGCTGTGAAAAGTACTAGATGATACTTATTTGCCATTTGTGTTATTTACGGTCCATGACTTTTATGGTAACTGGTTCCTATTATTGGTTTCTATTAATGTAAAACATAAGTGAACATAAATGAGGCGTGAATCATTTCTTTTTATTAGCCCCACACTCTTCACTCAGTGCTTGCAGTAACTCCAGCTGTGACTTGTTAGTGATAACCTATTTAAAGAAGGATATCTTTAAGAATGAAGGCTGTGATTGGGACTCTTTGTCTGCTTATTGTTTCAGAAGGTTTCAGTAGTTCATTGCAGGATCAACAATAATGAAATTAAAATAAAACTTAGTTAATAGCACTTCTAAATCTGGAGTTGCTACTAAATTGTACTGAGCATAGTATGGCAGTAATTATACTGCAGGTAAGTTCTTACTGGTTGGTACTAAAACAAGATGTAGGATATGCCACTTTGACAGTGCAGAAAAAGATTTCCTTCTGCTTCTTATCTGTGTGGTTAAAAGGAAGATGCTGATATGTTCCCTTATTAAACAATATGCTCTGGAAGAAAAAATTATATATGTGTACATAAAGAGAGACTTGTAAAAGAAGTCTGAGCATTTTTTTTTAAAGAATAATTAAATTAATGTGGAATTAGACTATATAATACTGGAATATAGACTACATATATAGTGTATGTAGTGAAATATAGACTATAAAATAGTGGAATTGCGCTATATAATGTGGAACAGTGTATACACTTATATTATTGAAGTCATTAGTTTGAGTTGTGTTGGAAGAGTTGTGTCTTAAGTCATGTATTTAGTTCCTTTCCAGGTGGCTTTATAGTTAAATTGAGTAAAAAAAGTGATCTTTAAGGTAAAACGTTACTTAGTTTATGAAAAGGAAAAGACTTAAACTCTCTACTTAAGCAGAATCTAGATGCAGTTAGTACTTGTGTCTCGGATTTTATCTCATCAGTATTTTTTCTAAGGAAAAAACAGGTTTTCTTAATCAGCTCTAACAAAGTATTGTTTTAAAATAATAAATATTTATTTGTAGTTAAATAAATCTGCAGTGCACATTTCTCATTCTATCTTTGGAGCTTTAGAGCATGTTATCAACCTTTGCGTCATCTGTAACTCTCTATCAAGATGAACTGCTTTAATTATTTTGCAAGAAAAGTCTTGCTACGCTTCCCAGACATTCTGTGTCCTCTTTCATCAGTGATGTGTCAAACTAAAAGAAGGAAAGAAAAGAACTGTAACCTCACAATAAAGCACTTATACCTTTCAGGGGCCTTTCCGTGATCCTGCCGAAGTATTGAGGCAGCGCTACAAGCCTTTGGACCCAACCTTGCGAGTGGCAGCATCAATCAATTCGCCACTAGAGAAGGCCAGAGAGGAAATGAAAAGGGAGGAATGGAGAAACCGTATACATGACAATGAGTAAGTTCTTTGTTTTTTCATATATTGTTATGTGAATGTTTTCTTTATTCCGTTGCTTTCAGAAACCTTTCATGCCTGACAAAATGAAATGTCAAATCTGACAGCTTACTAGGAAACATTCTATGTACATACTTCTAAATTCTGTGTCCTGAGATTATAAACTGCTCAGGGCAGAGACCCCATCTTGTAATTGTGTGACATGTGCCATCCACATCTATGAATCGACAGAAGAACTTGTAATAATATGTGGTGCAACAGATGGCCTTAATGGGAAATAAGGAAACGAATGCAAATTCTGCTTTGTGACATGCACCTTGCCGAGCAAAAAATACAGTCTCAGTCTCTGTATTTGGGGAGTTTACAGAATATGGGAGGAAAAAATGGTGCTGCCTGCCAATGAGACTTGCTTTCTCTCCCAGTAGACTACCAAAGCTCACTTGGAAGGGAAGGGAGCATATGCTGCACATGTTAGGACATGTTGCAAAAACTGTAATCGTCTTTGAAGCAGTTTGGTTTCTTAAGCTGTAGCATCTGTAATAGTGTCAGACAGGCCAATTCTTTTCCATACAATCCCAGATGCAGACATAATCCATCCCAAAAGATTCAAGGCTACTGCAAAAATATTTCCAATCCTTTTTTTTTTAATCATGATGGAACTCTTCTGTCCAATCATAATAAAATCCTTATAAGTCACCTGTTCTGGCTTTGTAGTTAACTAGAAAAAAAATGATGTTTTGTTGACTTTTCCCTTGATTTCACTGCTCTTGGCAATCCACTTTAATAGCAGAATTCAGGACAGAAAGGAACCGCTTTTCCTCATGAGCAGCCTGTTTCATTAGGACATGATGCTTTGCTATCTTTGATCTCTCTCAAGCTTTTTTATCAGATCCATGCTGCCATGTGTCAGCTTCATGACTGGGACTTAAAATGCCAGAATCAATTGCATTTGTATGGTTTGCATTTTACGTTGCTATTGTTGGATCATTTTCCTCAGATTTCCCCTGATTTAGTATTAATTCTACTTAAAACAGTTTTGAAAGAAGAATTTTAGTTCAACTACTTTTGCACTTCCAGGCAATGTTGGATTTTTTTTTTTTATTTGGTGGTAAAAATGAGAGAGAGTACTTTGTATTCCTTTCATACCCAAAACATAACTGAGCTAAAAGTAAAAATGTGCTTCACTTTTCTGTTCCTTTCTTTTATTGGAATGAGGGAGAAGCAACTTACCTTTCACATCTTAACTTTAAATCTGGGACATTTTTGTTAAATTTAATTTATTTTTATTTCTAACTTCTACCAGTGAAATTAAAAAAACCAAAACACCACAACTAAACCACTAGGTAATAATAATGTTCTACCTCTCATTTTAAGTGTTCTTCTTCACTGAGTAAGCTTTGAATGAAGCATGCCAAGTGAGGATGGATGATGTCTGTCATTTATAAGCATGACTCTATTGTCCAGTCTTTATTTGAGGTTTACAGCAGACATCGCTGTGTCAGTATTTTCAGAAGGTCAGATCTTGTAATAAATATCCCACTGACTCTCTTCAGTGAGTGAATTGTGAAGCTTCGGTCTTGTACCGCTTAAATTTGAAGTCTCCAGCTTTGATAGACATTAATTGATCAGGAGTCTTTATTTACCTTCTGGGTAAGAAAACGTTTAGTGCCATCCTTAATGCACAGAAGCGATGTCCTAACACCAGCAATTCTCAGCTTCATGCACGCTAAATGCATAGTGTATTACACATTTTCAGGCTGTGATCATTCCGTTTGTGCTTCATATTCAACCAGCCATGCAAGGGTCACATCTGTAACCTTGAAAAGGTGATGACAGAGTTGCAGGTCATCAGAACTAGCACTCGCCAGTAACGCTGCAGCTGCTGTGTGGGATGCCGGTCTCCGGGGAGGAGTCAGCAAAGGGTTACTTGAATTCTACAGTAGATTTTTCTCAGCAGTGTCTATTATGAATTGACAAATTTCTGTCTCTTTCTGTGTAATTGTGTACTTTGGGACTGTATTTCTTCCTGGTAGTACTTCCTATGATGATTATTCTTCTATTTTAGAAAATAAGGAGAGAATGAACAGCAGAAGTGTGAGGCAATTGTTGAGAAAGCTTATGTTTGCATAAAATAACAAACTGAATCCTTGATCTCTATGTTTCAAGAGTGAATATTGTGAGATATCTCTTAAAAACAAAAATCATCAGTGTATACCTGCCATTTCTAACACTATTTGGAGTTCCCACTTACCTCTGATTTTCAGGGTTCTTTCAAGTGGTACTATGTGTTCTCTACATGTTTCAAGCTCTGAGAAAGTTTTTGACTGATAAAATGCAGAAATAATTGAAAAAGCTGAGGGAGACTTTGAGGCAGATGGAAGCAGTGCAAATGAGAGCAAGAGGGAACGTTGTGCTTACTTAAATCAACTGACAGAATTTTCTATTTTGTAGTGAAAAGGCAACTGGGTAACCTTGCCTAATAAGGATGATTCTCTTTTCTCATGTAACTGAAGCTGTTACTGCCTTATTGTGCTATTTTTTTCACACAAATGAAGCAATTTCACCCTCCATTTGGATAGGAATGACAATCGGACTCCTTTGGGATAGCCACTTAATAAACTAGTGTCTAGTTTGGGACACCAACTGCTGGATCCAGGAGATTTAGGTCGCTAAACATGAAAAGTTCTTTATTCTCCTGCCTGCATTTACTTACTATCCTACAAAAAAGAAAAATGTAAATTATTTTCATTACCTTTGCTTGAGTCTGTCTCGGGTAATATGCCTTATGCTTCAAAGTATACTATTAAATGTCCTTATAAGTCAACATACGTTGGTCACAGAACACGGATAACGCAGAAATAGCGTAAGGCTGAGGTTTCCTGATTCATTGTAATCTTTCAGCGTGACATCAGGCAAATCGTGCTACCCTTGGCTGTGCCCGTGCCCAGTGCTGTACTGGAGATAGATAAGCTAGTCCTGAGCACGCTGGGTCGCTTGTGTGCAGCAGAGTGCAATGTGTGTGCACCCTGCCTCTCGCATGCAGTGCAGGCGTTTCAGCGCCGAGCTCCTGGTGGGCTTATTCTCAGCAAAGTAATGATTTCCTTCAAACCAGCTTAGGTGCTTCAGTGCTACACAGTGCTGTGCACGACAGGTACACCTACAGAGAAGTTGATGATCTAAATAAGCTCTGTACTTGGAGAGCATCAGTGTTTTATGCTGCCTGATATTAATGGCAGCAATATTTAAAAAGCAAGTCACTTTGATTAGACTTAAGATTTAAAAAAATCTTTTCACTTCTACATTTATAAGATTTTACTTGATTTCCAACTTAGCTGCAGTGAAAACGGCTGCTACATTTTATGTCATGCAAATATGACACATCTGAAAACTTTTTTCAAATTATACTTACTTTTTCATATGCTTTGCAACTTCAGCAATTTGCATATTTTCTGGACTTGTTATTGTATTATGATAAACAGGGATTATCATATATTTTCAGATAATGTTTTCTTAACAATTCAACTTCTATTTGTAACTCTTCCATTTATTTTAATTACTAGCACAGTGTGCAACATTTATTAATCAGCAGAGTCTTTTTAAGTTAAAATACTAAATTAGCTAACCCCATTAACACAGAATACTCCAAACAAGCAGTAATAGGAGAGGTAGTTACTGTGCAAATCGTATTATACATGCGGGTGCTCTAGGGCACAGTTAAGCATGATTACCCTCTTTTGATCCAGTATTCCTCTGCTTCTTCCAGCTAATTTCCACTGGAAATTTACAAAGTAGTGCCTTCATTTTTCCATCTTAATTTTTCTAATGAAGTTCTGGTACTTTATAACACTGGGGATGCAGATAATAAGTCTGTGTATAATTAAGAAGTTCCAGAATTTGCTGCAGAAGAGATCTCTTTTACTTTCTACACCGCACTAAGAACTAGACCATGCTTTTCCTTGCCACTTTATGTTATCGCAGACAGGGGTTAAACAAAAATGTCCAGAGAATTCTTATATTTATTGATGTTAGGATAAAAGTGATTGATAATTTTTTGAAAAAGTATGTATTTAGTATATTATTGTAGATAATATTTGCAGTAACGGACTCAAAATGTGTTTTTTAAGGCAAAAATACTGCATTAAAGCTAATCTGACTGCATATGTTAAGTAAAATATTCTATATTTTTTTAAATAATGCTTTGATTTTAATATGCATTCATTATGAACTAAATAATGGCTGCCCTGCTGCAGTTGTTTTGCTATGAAAAACCATTGTTCTTTTTCTTTTGTTCCCGGAATGAAAACATAGACATTGTTGTATTTGATGAAGAAATTACTTCGGTAATTTGAAAGCTTAAAATTCATTTTACGTTTTATTTAAAGAAAAGAAAAAAGATAAAATATCCACAGATTTCTGATAGAGAAGCATAACTTGGAGCTAATTGTTCATGGTCTTTTAAAGTGAGATAAATTTGTTTAATCTGAATTAGGTCAGGACAACAAGGAATTGAACTGCCATTGCATAGAACCACTTTAAAAATTCAGCAACACTATCACACATCTAGAGTTAAAATTTTGGTAGTGTTTTTACTACTAAATTAGAAAAATCCACAGTACATACAAATATTATGAAAGTTTAAGAAAATACATAAGCAGAATATTCTTTCTAGTTCTCTGGTTTTAGTATTTCTTGTTGTGCCCATGCAGTGCAGCACGTATGGCAGTCTCACAGTAGATCTATTGACAATTCTTTCTTGGAAGCCTGGGTGAAGTCTTAAGCACTTGTGGTGTCAGGATTATATGCTTGTGTTCCTAGATTGCTGGGGTTTTGTCTCTTGGGCAGGTCCAGAGTGTGTGCTAAAGTACCACTCTTCTTTTGCTCCCATTTAAATTGAAGAAAAAGTTCATGCTTCTGAACTGTGTCCTGTTGGTGGGTACCACATAGCACTGGGATCCTGCTGTCCAGCAGTAACTGATAGACCTTGCAAATCCTCCTTCCTGTTTGTGCTGCTGCTTTTTCTTCTCACATTGCTGTAGGCATCAGAGCCCAGTACCTCCTGCTGCTTCTGTTGACTCAGTCCATCCAATTGGAAAGTCTTCAGCATCTAAAAGGCTTGTTCTATCTCCTGTCACAATAGTGAGAGATATTGCAGTGAAAGAAGCGGAACAGGAGGAAGAACTGGTTGGTGAGGAATGCAGGAAGGAAGACCATGAGGGAGTGAAAATATGGGGAAAAGGATTAGAAAGATTAAATTAATGGTAGCAGGATAGGATGACTGAAGGGAGAGAGAAAGCAATTTTATTTTTTGTTAACAATGGGTATCTGCATTTTCTTTCAAAATTTAAATACACACCACTAGCAGCTGTCAGGTCTAGGACTGGCTACTAAGTTGAGGCGGCTAGGTCTCTTTAATTAGGTTCAACATAGTGTGATCCTGGCACCAGTGCTGCTGGCCATCACTGCCAGTGACACTGTCAGCTTTAGTCCCGGTCCTCCCTCAGGTATTGTATGTGTAATGCTGCTGTTTGTAGAACTTGAGATAGTTTCCCATTTTTGGTCCCAACGCTTTCCCTCTTGAATATATTCTCTGGCATATCTCTTATTCAAGCTTTTGAGTTGCATAAAATGAAATAATTTTTAATTTTAGATTTATTTCTTCAGGGAAAGCTCACCTCCTATTAAATCATCAACTTCTGGAAAGTCTAAGGCTATACTATGTTTTATGACACGGTATGGAATTAAATTCTTTGATCCTGCTACTTCTGTCTCTGTCATATTTACTGAAAACCTCTTAAGAATTTCTCAATTTATACTTAAATCACAAGGAAAAGCTGAAACCCAGATACAAGAATCCTGAGAGTGAGCTTTTTGTGGAAAAAACTGTAGAGATCTAAACTTGTGCAGTTGATAATGGCATCATACCATTGTCTGAATTTAATTTTATTCTCCTTCCATCACTCACTTCTGTCACATTCAAGGCACATACTGTCATTAATTTGGGGAAAAGCTGTGTCGGGTGTATATATAGAACTACAGAACACAATACCATTACCGAAGTGTTTTGCAGTGCTATTGCTTTTTACTATTATTATTGGTTGTGGGGGTATAATGACTTTTGTATGACTCCCATTAATTTGGCTACCATACTTAAAGCAAAAAAAAATGTTTTCATCTTCTTTTTAATTATGCACATAGAGTGATGAAAATTCAAGAAAGTTTCTGGACTGCTTTGTACCGTTATACTCTATCATATTTTTGATGTTCTTTAATTTCAATTTTAATATTTCTTTTATTATTCAATATTCTTCTCAAAAATTCATAGTTGGCTTAATTATCTTCACTCAGCCATAGACACACATTCCAGGCTGTATGGCACACATTTCATTTAATGATCCTGGAAGAGACCTGTAGCAGAATGCAGAAGATTATATTTGGGCTAGGCTACATGTAGGACGTACAGTTAGTTGTGTCTTAAAGAATCACAGTATAGGTATTTTTTTTTGTTTGGAATCATGGTTGAACATAGATTATTACTCTGAGTATTTGTTTGCCAAAAAGGCAAAGATTAGCTCATCCACAGTGAAATGAACACCTTTACATAGAAAATTTTGTATGGAAAACGAGAATAATTTATCTTCTACTTTTCTCAAGTTTGTGATTTTTTTTGGTTTTGTTTTGGGTTTTTTTTTGCTGTTTTGTGTATGAGTTTTACAGACATAGCGTTCATACTGAATTTTGTATGCTATGGCTCAACTAAATTCTATGCATATATGGGCAAATCCCTAAACTGCTAGCCTTGTCTTCTCAGCTATCCAGTCCCTTGAGAAAGCCAATTTTCTTTCATGTCTGAACAAAAGAAAAATGTACTATTAAAATGCAATTCAGAAGTGATAAAAACTGCAAGTGGAGCAGCCGGCTCACAGCACCTTCGATGTATTCTCTGGGACACTGGGGCCACATTAATTTTTGTGTGTGTGTGATGTCCATCCCGTGTGCAAATTAGCATTACAAGTACCATAATCTGTCTTATGTGAGTGTCCTTTCCCATGAGTATACACATACTACTATGGTTTTGTATAATTTAAAAGTCTGCTAACTCAGTGTTTTTCTTTCACTAACTTTACATGATATTTGCTTGTGGTACTTGATAGAACAAATTGATATAGCTGGCAAGATTCTAAAATAGTTTCTTTTTATGAGGTGGAAAGATATGTAATTTAAAAAAAGAAACACTCAAACAGTTTCTGATGGATCAGTTAGTTCAAATAAATAATTTTCTGAGTCTATATTGGCTGAGAGACAGAGAAAGGTATTTTAATCCCCATCTTTATAAAAAATTTGACTAACTCTTACAAGGACTCTGGATTCTGATCAGTTTTCAACTAGGAAAAGGTTTTAATTAACTATACCTGCTGTCATGGCCAGTGAAGTGATGTTTTAAACTTCTGAAGCATGTATTTGTAGTTTTACTGTGTGGTAATTTTTCCTGTACTTGTAGAATAAAGAATACATATTGCTTTTACAGGATACCAGCAATGATAATCTTAATTCACAAGATTTTACTTTATATAAAAATGTACCTGTTTGCTCTCATAACCCTATTGCAAACTTAAACAGATGGAACTAAGATGCCTTTGTAGGGCCTCTTGCAGATCCTTTAAAAGATGTCTTTCACCTTTTTATATACAACTTGCTGTGGAACCTACCCAGAAAACCTATAGTTGTCCAGGAGAGTTAGGGACAACTATCTGAAAACCTCTTCTGTGCCCAAAGCAGACAGCTGGACCTTCACTGTTCAATGGCACTATGTAACCAGGGAGACCACCGTAGGTACGAACAGAGGTGAAGGAATCAGGCTCCAAAAGATTGCTGATTAGGATATGATTATAACTTGATAGTCAAGTACACGATCTGTGAATCCAGAATAAAACATTTCTTTGCTTTGTGGTCTGCCAATACGTGAAAGCTGTCAGTACTGTTTCTCTATTCTGCTGATTAAGACTATGGCTTGTTCAGCTTTGTTTAGTAGATATTGAAGGATGCATGCCCTGTTTAAGGTATAGGGAGAAAATTTACCTTGGCTTATGCTTATACTGCTAGAATTCTTGAGATGTTTCCATCCTGATGGAACAATTAGGTTGAGGTTATGTGTTGGGGGACCTACACAGCTTGTTAAGTAGTTGCAGGTTCTCCAGGATGAGCTCTGTATCTGTGCGTGGTGCATGCCTGCCACTGGCAGGGGGGCCCGATCGTGGGTCCTGCCCTGCCACTGGCAGCTGGCACAGACTGTGCCACCTGGTGAGACTTGAGGTGTCAGTGTGCAGATCTCAGAAAATTGAACCCTGCTCATTCTTTCCTCATGTCCCATCAGCTGGGAATGCAGATATAGCCAGAGCAATAAGTGAATAATGCAAATGAGCCAAGTTATATCTTCATACAGAAAATCTTGATTTTATCCTGTAGAAACTCTCTATCTCTTTGCTCCAAATTTAATTTAAAAACAGCTATAGGAGAAATTGCAGTAATCCTCTCAAAATACTGAGGAGGAACATTAAGAAAGTAGCGGTAAATAGCAGAAACATGTGTCCATGTCACCTCCTGTGGCATTGGTATATGTGATTTAGAATCATAGAATGGCCTAAGCTGGAAGGGACCTTAGAGATCATTTTAATCCAGCCTCCCTATCGCCAGGGACGCAACCTCTCGACTAGATCAGGCAACACACGGGGACCAAATGGGAATCAAACCCACGACCTTAGTGTTGTTAATGCTACGCTCTACTGACTAAACTAACCAGCCCCCTTAATTGATCCTGTAGCATCTAGAGTATAACTGACTTATAAATATTCTTGTATTTCAGGTTTCTGCCATTTTCTTCGTATCGTAAAAATGAGAAGTATGACCCATCAATTTGTAGGTCAGGCAAATATGTCCAAGGAACTTATGGAGTTAAACACTTCCGAGAAGTACAGCCTGAGAAGTGGGTAGCAGACAAGGTAAGTATCTATTTTATGTTTTTATCATATAGAACTAAGTGAACTTGGGCCTGACTGGGAGATCATGGTATCAAATTGAGAATCTTTCTAGCATGTTATAAAATCGCATATTTAGAGCTGTTGTGATGACATATCAGGCTTCCTTGACTCTCCTTCTGGTAAGTTCAGTCTGAGGAAATTCAACGCCTCTCCCACCTACAAAATAAAAATTTAAAAGCATGATTAACTACTGCTTTGGTTATATAAAGTTTTGCAAATTTTTCTTCTATTTGTATTGTCTTCTAAGATTTAAGAAAGATTGCATATTTACTCTTGCACTTTAAGATAAAACTAGAAAGTTACAAAATAGCTTGATTAAAACCAAAATATTTTAGTGCTTACATTCTTTGCAAAAATTTTGAAAATTAATCAAGAGCCATTTTTATTTTAAGATAGCCTCACTAAACTGCCTACTTTGTCAGGAGCTTCTCATATATTTCTGATTTTGGAGTGCTACAAGAGGTAATTTTCTTCAGAACATGTTTGAACATGAGTTTGTATAATGTTTACATTACTTCTATTTGTATTAAGTATCATAATCACATTAATTTCCCAGTACAAGAAGGATAATGGACTTTGTAATGAGTACAACACAGAGCCACAAAGGTAGTTAAGAGGTTGGAGCATCTTTTATATGAGGGCAGTTTGCGTGGTGGAGCTCTTCAGTATGGAGAAGAGAAGGCTCGGGGGATATTTTACCAGTGTATATAAATACTTGATAGGAGGGAATGAAGAAGACCCAGTAGGGTCCAGTGACAGGACAAGAGGCAGTGGGCACAAACTGAAAAGCATGAAACTCCATCTGAAGACAGGAAAACACTTTTTCACTGTGAGGGTGACTGAGCAGTGGCACAGGTTGCCCACAGAGGCTGTGGAGTCTCCATCCTTGGAAGTATTCAAAACCTAGCTAGACACATTCCTGGGCAACCTGATCTAGCTAGATAGAGAGTTGAACTAGATGATCTCAGGAGGTCTCTGCCAACTTAATTCTGGGATTTTGGAAGATGTGATTACTTCCCTGAAAGTAACTTAACCTTTGTAAATATATAACAAGTTCCAAAGAATCCTAGTTCGAGAAGTAATACTTCTTAAAAGAATTGTTTCTCAAAATATGAGCTTTAAAAATGAGCTCAGAGTAAAATTTTGGTATTTTAACATGCATTAGTTAAACCTCATTGCAAATAAAGGCACAAAGATCAACATTCAAACAAAAAGACCTCAATTTGTCTTTCAAAAGCAGTGAATGGAGGATATGAAGTCCCACAGCATAAGTAAAATATATTAAAAAGGTCTAAAAGTCTTATTGGTTGTATTCATCTTGTCCTGTGAAAACTCCCGGGCTGATATATGAGACACCTGGCCTGCTGGTGGCAAGTAAGATGTACCTGACCCAGGGAGGAGAAGGATTTTGGGGCAGGAGTTAGCAGGGCTCATTGACAGGGCTTTAAACTAGATACGAATGGGAAAGGGGAGATAACTGGGCTTGTTAGAAATAAGCCCAAAGGAAGCATACCAGGGCTTGTAGGATTGTGGACTAGTGAGGACTTTCACTCTGCTAATTCATTTGAGGGAAGGGATAGATGTTTAGAAATCATGGAAGCACCTGAGAAGGGTCTGGTAGGAAACAGGGCCCACACTCACAAAAAGGAGTTGGAATCATTAGCTCATCTGAAGTGCATCTATACCAATGCGTGCCATATGAGCAACAAACAGGGGGAGCTGGAAGCCATGATGCACCAGAAAAACTATAATATAGTGGCTATAACAGAAACGT
Organism: Apaloderma vittatum; assembly: GCF_000703405.1. NCBI lineage: Eukaryota > Metazoa > Chordata > Aves > Trogoniformes > Trogonidae > Apaloderma > Apaloderma vittatum. The sequence continues at coordinate 27,658 of NW_009700690.1, read as the reverse complement.
GGTGGGATACCTCACATGACTGGAGTGCCACAACTGATGGCTACAAGCTCTTTAGGAGGGATAGGCAGGGAAGGAGAGGTGGTGGTGTGGCTCTGTATGTTAGGGAATGCTATGAAAGCTCAGAAATCAAGTATATTGATGATGGGATCAAGAGTGTTTGGATTAGATTAAGGGCCAGTAAAGCTGATATTGCTGTGGGAGTCTGCTATAGTTCCCCCAATCACAGATTCAGAGCAGTGAGGTGCATGAAGCTTTCTATAAGCAATTGGGAGAAATCTCGCAGTCACTTGCTGATGTTCTTGTGGGAGAATTTAACCTCCAAAATAATCTGCTGGGAATGCAACACTGCAGACAGAGAATAATCTAGGAGGTTCCTGGAATATGTGGAGGATAAATTCCTCACGCAGCTGGTAGGTGAACTGACAAGGGAAGACTCCCTGCTGGACCTCCTGTTTGTGAACAGAGAAGGTCTTGTGGAAGATGTGGCTGTTGGAGGGCATCTGGGGAACAGTGACCATGAAATTAAGTTCTCTACTCTTAGAAGTGTTAGGAGGGGGGGCAGCAAAACTGTCACTTGGGAGTTCAGAGGGCAAGCTTTGATTTTTCTTGGAGATTACTTGATAGAATCCCTCAGGAGTCAGTTTTCAAAGGTATAGGAGTCCAGGAAGGCTGGACACTTCTTAAGAAGGAAGTCTTAAAGGCACAGGAGCAGGCCATCCCCATGTGCTGTAAAAGAAGCCAGCAGCATAGAAGGCTGGCCTGGCTAAATAGAGATATTTGGCTGAAAATCAAGGGAAAAAGAGTTTATGGCCTCTGGAAGAAGGAGCAGGCCACTCACAATGAGTACAAGGATAATGTTACCTTATGCATGAAGAAAATTAGAATGTCCAAAGCCGAGCTAGAAATTATTCTGGCTTTCAAATTAAAGGACAGCAAGAAAAACTTCTACAAATATATTAATAACAAAAGGAAGACCAAGGAGAGTCTCCATCCCCTGCTAGACCCAGGAGGAAATACAGTGACAAAGGATGAGGATAAGGCTGATGTGCTTAATGCCTTCTTTGTCTCAGTCTTTAGTAATTAAACACCTGTACTGAGGGAAGCCAGTCCCCAAGACAAGAGAGGAGGGCCAGGAGCAAAACGTCCTCCCCACAATCGAGGAGAAGATGATCAGGGACCTGCTGCTCTACATCAATGTCCACAAATCTATGGGGCTAGATGGGATACATCCTGGAGTACCAAGTTAGCTGGCAGGGGTGCTCGCCAAACCACCCTCTATCATTTATCAGCAGTCCTGGCAGACTGGCGAGGTCCCAGCTGACTGGAAGTCAGTCAGTGTAACACCCATCTATAAGAAGTGACAGAAGGATGATCCAGGAAACTGTTAGCTTGACTTCAGTTCCAGGAAAGCTGATGGAGCAGATCTTCCTGTGTTCCATTATGCAGCACATGTAGGACAACGAGGTGATCAGACCCAGTCAGCATGAGTTTATGAAAGGCAGGTCCTGTTTAACAAACCTAATCTCCTTCTATGACTGGATGACCCTCTGGTTGGATGAAGGAAAGGTTGTGGATGTTGTCTACCTTGACTTTAGTAAGGCACTCAACACTGTTGCCAACAGCATTTCCTTAGAGAAACTGTCTGCTCTTGGCTTGGATGAGCATTTGCTTTGCTGGGTGAAAGACTTGTGAGATGACTGAGTCCAAAGAGTTGTGGTTAGTGGAGTGAAATCCAGTTGGCGGCAGGTCATGAGTGGTGTTCCCCAGGGCTCAGTACTGTGACTACTCCTGTTTAACATTTTTATCAGTGATTTGAATGAGGGGACAGAGTATACTCTTATTAAGTTTGCAGATGACACCAAGCTGGGTGGAAGTGTCAATCTGCTTGAGGGTAGGGAGGCTCTACAGAAGGATCTAGACAGGCTGGATTGCTGGGCCAAGACCAATTCCATGAGTTTCAATAAGGCTAAACGCCATGTCCGTACTGGGTCCACAACAACCCCCCAGTAGTGCTACAGGCTTGGGGAGGAGTGGCTGGAGAGCTGCCAGGCAGAGAGGGACCTGGAGGTGTTGATGGACAGCCAGCTGAACATGAGCCAGCAGTGTGCCCCAGTGGCCAAAAATAGCATCCTGGCCTGTATCAGGAGTAATGTTGCCAGCAGGAGCAGGGAGGTGATCATTACTGAGCTTTGGTGAGGCTGCACCTTGAGTACTGCATCCAGTTTTGGGCCCCTCACTACAAGAGAGACATTGAGGTGCTGGAGAGGATATAGAGGTGGGCTACGAAGATGGTAAAGGATGTGGAACATATGCCATATGAGGAACAGCTGGGGGATCTGGACTGTTTATCTTGGAGAAGAGGACATTGAGGGGAGACCTTTTTGTTCTCTACAACTACTTGAAATGAGGTTGTAGAGAGGCAGGGGCTGGTCTGTTCTCCCTAGTGGCGAGCGACAGGGCAAGGGCTAGTGGCGAGCGACAGGACAAGGGGAAATGGCCTTAAGTTGTGCCAGGGGAGTTTCAGGTTGGATATTTGGGTAATATTTCTTTACTGAGAGGGTTGTCAGGCATTGGAACAGCCTGCCTAGGGAGATGGTTTAGTCACCATTCCTGGAGGTGTCTAAGAAAAGGGTGGATGTTGCCTTGAAGGGCATGGTTTAGTGGTGTTGATAGGGCTAGAAAAAAGTTGGGTTCAATCTTGAAGGTCTCTTACAGCCAAAATTGTTCTATGATTCTATATTGTATATCATATCACACATATATACAATTTTATATAATTTTATATAAATTATGTGTTTAACCAAAATACCTGAACTTGCATTATTTGCAATCTTGGATATATTTCAACCCAAATCTTTGGAGGTGAATAGCTGTACACATTAGCCCAACATGACATAGAGCCTTTCAACCCCAATTCTAAATCAATATGAAGTTTCAGTTAGGAGCCACTTACCCAAACAGAGAGATGAGAGGAGGAAAAAAGCTGTTTATGACCTACGTGCTGCTTTAATGGGTCATTATTATCGAGGGAAAAAACCTCAACCCAAACTCCACCTTCTCACTCTATAATAATGAAAAGGTCCTGTAAGCAGGTGTGAGGTCATGCTTTCATAACTGTTAAATTTGAAAGAGTTCTTTGTCCCCTTATTTCTAAACTGTATGAAAACTTTATATATATCAGTGCTGTGAAGACAATTATCCTGTTGTAATGAATCGCCAGACTAAAGGGCACTTATAAAAATATTGCCAAGTCCCCCCAGATTTTGGCTACCACCTTGTCTGCTAAACATGACCCTCTGTTGAGTTTCACATGAGGTGATTTTTTGTAGATGCAACTTATTACAACCTGAATAGCTGATAACTGCCATGATGTGTGTTCAGCTTCTGAGTTTATTATACTAGAGAAGTTTTTCTCATTGTTGCCGGTTAGATAAACCGCGGCATAAGTTCTTCCAAGGAGTTAATTCAGTGGTCAGTGGATCAGTGACCTCTCTGAACTGCTAGCATTAGGTGGTATTAGCTGGATTTTATTTAAACTACATACAAAAACGTTTCCCTTTGTATGTTTAAGAGCACGTCCTGGTTGTATTTTCCTGAGATTTTCATGTGTTTATAAGTATATATTTTAATTCCAGTCACAAAAAGATTAGTATGTAAATTATATAATTACTTCAGAAGTAAAATGAAAAAATAATGAAAAATATTGCCTTGTTATACTTCTTCTGGAAAATGAAAGGTTATTAGCATAGACTTCCTCTAAACATAATAATTACCATATCTATGTGAGGAAAAGATAATAGTTCTTTTCATCTTTAATCTGAAAATTTTTATCTCTTACTATTTATGTTACAAAGAAGTTTCTGAGTTAAGGGAAAAACTGTTGTATTCTAATTCTTCATTAAAAATAAACAAGAAATGGAAATACTAATAGTGAAAATGAACCTAGTTTATCCAGTAGTAAAGTAACTATAGAAATAAAAATGCTTGCATATTTTAAGTTTAATATTGTGTGTCTAAATTCCTTGGAGTGCCATTGATAGAATTTATTTGAGAAGTGTGAATAAAAAAAAATTACCAATCACTATGAATTTAATCCACAATTAGAAGTTCTGATGTAGCTGGACAGTCAAGGGATCAAATACATGAACTATAATCTTTTGGTTGTCAAAACATTCACATATGTTCATATTTACTGATGCAGAAATGATAACTTACATACTTTAATAGGTATTGAAATTAGTTTGCATATGCATTTTGGAAAACTGACTTTAATGACAGTGTTTAATGCTTTCTTATTTGCAAAATTCAGGAAGTGACATTTTAAGGTTCTCCTTGCTGATCAATTCTTTCCTCTTATGCCTTATTATACGTGAATTACAGTACAACTGCATCACTGTTTCGTTATTTGCACAGGCATTTTGGTCCTAAACAGAATTTTATTATCTACAAAGCATAAAAACACCCAGTACTGCAAAGAATTAATTTAGAGAACCTAAGCATATTGCACAGAACATAAAGTTGACCTTTACCGTCTACAGCTTTTGGAATGGAGTGGGATGTGGAACACATCATAGATTTAATGTGGCACAACGCTGTCTGCAGAAACTTGGGTGGGACTGTGACTGCCTGCCCATTGCACCCGATGATTGAATCTGCTGTCACCAGCATCCTGATAATAATGAACATTCAGCTTAACGACCATGATTATGATTATCATAATTGATGTGCAAGTGCAGTATGTGAGGATCATTACAGCTGAACTGTACAGCAGAGAAACATGCCTTAGTTATGGATAATTTTACTTCTATGCATTGATTGGGATAAAATATGGTTTTCAAGTTCAACAGGCCAGCTTAATATAATTTTAGGAAAATTTCTACATGTATGAATTGATGATTATGAGTTTCCCAACAAACAGTCATTCTAGCTGTTTGTTTTGAATTGTTTAATTCCATTAAGGACAGGAAATAATTAAGTAGTTAGACATTGTTGAGTGGAAGTCACTTATAGAATACTGCTACCATTAATCAAATATCAGGTTCAAATATTTCTGATAGGCATGCTCTTGCCTAGGCTAGAAAAATAGCCCATGTAATTCACCACCAACACAATTCTATTTTTGGTGGAGCAATAGAAGTTGGGCTGTAGTCAACACTACTGGCATTTTCACGCTATATTGTGTAGCTATTAGAGCAGGCAATAGCAGTTCCATATATAAATTATATTGCTTCCATATTTGTCACCAGAGGCAGAGAATTACAGGCTTAAATTCAGTCAGTGTAGATAAAGGCATAATCAAGAGCTTCAGTCAATTTTGCTGAACAGCGATTGCCTTCAATGGAGATTATATGTAGTTGCAGAAGTATTTAATTAAGCCATGACATAGATAACAGATAAACACCAGTATGTGTATGTATTTTAAGTTAGGGTTTGTATGAGGAATGCCACAAAGTAAGTATCATGCAAAGTATAGAGTTTCATTGATTTACGCTAGGTGTAAATTTGGCTCTTTGGACAATAACTGGCAGAAATTTCCTGTCTGGTATAACAGAGACAACAGACTATGGAAAAAATTCTTGATTGTTTACTTGCTTTCTACAATAAAGAGGACTGCAGGGATCAAATCTGTATGAATGTCTCAACTACATAATTCCTCTCACATAACTTAGCAAAGTTTGGACTTTCTATGATGAAAAAGAAAACTCCTTGTATGTACAAGGATTTAATCTTGTTTTATATAGTCTACTGCCTCTGAAAGTTCAGTAGCCGCTGTGGTTTTCCTTGTTGCTCACGTTATGGAACAAGTGGAATTGCATTATCAGGTAAGGCCCTAATTTCCAGATATATGGGAAGAAGTTCACAGGGAAAACCTAAGATGGCCTGAAAATCTCAGTGCTTTAAAAAGTGAGTGTGACAATTTTACATGACCATGGCCAACCCATTTTCTTCTACATTCTTCTGAGACCACTGTGTCCTGTGGTTCCACAGCAAATTTGGTTTTGTTTAGTATAACTATGAGGGAAAAATAAAATGACAAGAGGGGGATGTGATTTATTATGCTCGAAAATTCCTTTCATCCCTTGTAGGACCAACAACATATAATAATCATGTCTAGTGGATGATGTCATCTGGCAGAATTGTTTGATACACATTTCATGCTTTTTCATCTCTGACTACACTGAAATTTATTTAAATTTCACCATTTTTCCGAACCTTGAAGTGATTGGACTTCAGATAGGGATAACATATGTGTGAAGCTTTAAACTTTTGATCTATCAGATTGTGACTCAATTACAATTTTTTTTAAAGGAATTTTCTTATTTTTGTTTTAATTTGGAAAAAAATTACACAAGATTTTTTTTCTAATATAGTGTGATACTGGCTAATTCATGTGCATCTCTACATCAGTCTCATTATACTTTTCAAATATTTGAAGGTTGTATTTACTAGTATACTTTGTGACAGAAGTTACAATGAGAAGACTTAGCATGTATTTTGAAGATCAGTTTCTTAGTTCCTAGTTCACCAATCCACCTGCAATGTGTTTTTCTAGGCAGTGTAGAGCTGACATACTGTGGCAGCTAGAAGTGACTGTACTGCAGAGGAATTATTAGATGATCTGTAACAGTTTGATTGTTACCCCAACAGTTTCCTCCTGAGTCCTGTCAGGGGTAATAAGGGTTGTTGCACTCAAGCAACTCCTGGCCAGTGACACAGCTCCTCTATGATTATTGCTGCTGGTGTGACTTGTTCTATCCATTGAGATGCTCCAAATCGGCCCTTAGTTTGAGTTATCAGCTCTCTGTTCCCAAGATAAGGCTACTTTCTGTCACTTTTTTTTCCTGTCCTGAGTCCTGGACCAAACCAAATCATTTAAACACAAAGATCTGGAAGAAGAGTCTTGACTAATTTAATATCACAAACTAGCTTAATAAGTAAGTGATCTCTGAAAGTGGGTAACCGAAAGTAGCTTAAAGCCACTTTTGCAACTTCTACTTCTGTTTTTTTCTTGTTGTGTGGTTTTTTTTGGTTGTTGTTTTTTTGTTTTTTTTTTTTTTAAGTAAATGTCATAATGTACTGTTAAGAAGCAAATGCATTAAAAAAGTCAGGGGCATGTCCAGCAGTAGGAACACCAGACATTACCTCTCATTCATAGGGCTAAAATGAAGTATCTCTTATTTATAAGATGCACCTGTTCAGTCTTCAAAGAAGGCAAATGACAATTCCAAGTTTTGACAGTTAACATAATGATTGTTCCACATTCCTTACTGAATGATTGTGTCATAACAAAATCTATTTTTGCAGATATGAAGATCACTTTTAGAGCTCCCATTGGACAAGTTCCTAAGCTGTAGTTTGTTTCCTCTGAGAAAATTCTTAAGGTGACCACTGCTGGGCTGCTTTTCAAAACTGGTACTCAATACATGTAATGCAAATCATTAATAGCTGTCAGTGATCCGTCAAATTACTTTCTTAGGTGTAAAAGAAAGATGTAAACACTGTGAAGCAAATCAAAATACAAAAAATCTATCGCTGACTACTGTTTAACTAAATGCAGAAAAGAATCTGTGAATAGAAGGCAAGAAAGAAAGGCTGGAAAAGCTTTCTAATGAAGGTTACTAATGAGTTACAGGGTCTGATTTTAAGGGAATACTGCAAAGTAGTGACTTAAGAGTCAAACCATTCAGTTATTTGAATAAGAAAAGATATTGTCACCACTCTTATCAAATCCATTCTGGTGGTTATTTGTAAGGGTTTGTCAGCAACTAGTTGAATATTTTATAAAACCTGATTTTCAGTTCTGTAATCTCTCAATGGAAAAATGCAGTCCCTTGATGATGATCCAAGGCTTTGAAAAATAAATTGATTTGAAAGAGAAAATTAGATGGTACTTATTATACTGTCTAACTAGCAATCCTGTGTCATTTGTCTGTTGGATGATAAATGTCTTGCTTTGCCTACCTTCCTCATTTAATAATGTAACTTGTATGTAGCATAAAAGAAAATCTTGCTTTTTAATAGAAGCTAACTTTAATGAATATTTCTTTGAGAGAGATATAGATATGCTTTAACTTTCTAAATAATTCCCGTTGTACACATTGCTTAAACATTTTAAAGCCTCTTGTTTAATCAGAAGCACTTTAGAAAAAGAGTATCTTGACCAATTCCCTCAGTATGTGCTTAAACTACTTTATTGTAACTAGTGGCAAAGCTTTTAATTCCAGAAATCAGTTGAGCTGGAAACAGTAGAGTTTGAAGTTACACCTAATTTATTTGATTTCTACCTGGATATTATTTTCTTTGTTGGAATTTAAGATCCCCACACAGAACTAAGAAGTGCCTAGCCTTGCCTTTTGATGGCAATTTCGGAAGGTCTGTTCAACAATTTTGGAATTAAGTAATTTGTTTATATATCTGTCAAACATAATGTATTTCCACTGAATTCAATTTGTAATGATGTTGAATTAAAAAGGTTATTTTTTGAAGTCAATTAAAATTCTTTATGGAACATATCTGCAAAAGGAAGCTACTTATTGTTTGTTAATGCTCACCTAGACCTTGTTTGTGATGATTAAATAGAGCTGAGATGAAAGCAGCAGAAAGCTCTTCATGATCCTCTAAGAATCACATGGTCCATATAACTGTTGAAAAATACAAGTGTGAGAACTCATTCTCTCAGCACATAGCATAACCGAGATATATCCAAGGAGCTAGATTAGTTTTCATCAGATAAGGAGCTAGTCCTTAATGAATATCACCACTATGTAGACAAATGCTATTTAGAAGGACCGTTATAGAAGAAATGGTGTTACCCATTTTCATTGAAAAATAGACACTTTAAAAAAAAAAAAAAAATCTGTAGGTGCATATTTCTGGTGAGTTTGCAGACTGAAATCTAAGATTAGAAACACATATTCTGATGACTTCTTGCAACGGATACACTTAGGACTACAGATTGTTGCATCTTAAAATGGTGCCTGAATGACATGTTTTGTCACCCTGACCCATTATGATTGAATAGTTTTATAATTCGTAGTGTTGTTATACCTATAGCTGTTCTGGATGGATTCTAAGAGGTTATGCTAGGTATATGCCCAAGCTGAGAGAAAGACTGCAAGTTTTTATTGTTTTGATGATCTCTCCAGAGAGCAAGAATAGCTTATTCTTAGAGCAGCAGGATTTTTTTTCGGTGCAGTAAAATGGATTTTAGAGTAATCTACATTCCCTGAATAGGAAGAATAACAGTAAAAGATAGCTTTGAGCACTTATGTTGGGGTGAATGAGTAATACAGACTGCTTGTTGTTTTAATGGTTTGACATAAGTAGCTACTTCTTCTTTCTTTAAAATTTGTATAATGAATCAACTCTGAACTTGTTTGCTCCATTTTAAATAGTAATATGATATTCACTTTGGAATACACTTCAGTGTTTATTCATTTAATGCAACGAAGAGCTGCTTTCAACATGCCCTTTATAAAGTCAGGTTAAAAGGGTGTTCCACCATGATAGAGATAAGAATCTGTATTCTTTCTTGTCTTATAGTTTTTGTTGATCTCAGCACAAAATACGTTAGGAAACTGAAAGGCATATCCACATAAGGGGTTATTTATGAGTAGGTGTATTACCATGTGTTAATATTCTAGAATGAGAGTTATGGAATTATTCAGGAATAACCTTTGCACTTCAGATTCAGACTTCACTTCCATTTAAATAACCTTGCAAGCTTTGATGATTTAATGTGCAGAGAAAATAGCATCTAAAGTAAAGGGGGTAAGGTATAAAGGCTGGGATGCAAAACAGATACTGTGTGCAACTGTATTGTTTTTGTTTTCCATAATGAGACTATCTGAGTAGGAATTTACGTTTTGACTGTGATAACAGGAACTAATAATATTCCCAGCCAGTAGCTTTGAGATGTGTTAGGATCTCTCACCTGTAGTTGTATGAAGGAATGACAGCATAAGTGGAAAGCACTCATCACTAGCAACTGAATGCCCTGCCCTTTTAATGTATAACTTGAGAGATATGAAAGCCTCAAACTTGGGGGAGGGGATGGGAAGAAAAAGAGAAACAATAAAAACATTGCATATTAACAGACTTTGTGCGCTAATGTGAGGCTGTTTGATTAAGCAGTGTAGTGTCAACCATGTCTTTCTTCTAATGCTAAAAGTAATGCACATAGACAGAGTGACAATCAGAGTACAGCCTCCCATCAGCTGTAATTAATCTTTTAGTTAACAGAGACTAGAAAAGCTTCTCATCAGCCTCTTGTGAAGTCTGAGGCACCCTGTTTTTTGATGTTTGCATTCTGAGTAAAATTGTCCCCACCAGTTCTAACAAATTGAAACACCAGGCTAATTATGGCAGCTAATGAAGTGTGTGGAATGGTCACAGCTTGTCGTGAAACTGTTCCTTCAGCTCAGATTAGAGTTTCATCAATCACTTTTTTAAACTGATCCAGAATTGCTTCTGCCCAGTGCTTGGCATTTTTAATGCTGTTTCTGTAATTGGTTTTTTCCCCAAAGCTTAGGCTATTTTTTGAAATATTACATTCTCGGGACAGGACTTACAAACTCCAGTTTATAAAAAAACATTTCATTATTGCCTCTATCAGCTGATCAAGTGCTAGAAAGCTAATAAAAGAAGCAGAAATATAAAATTTGATATATTGCTTTTAATCCAGCTAAAGGTAGCAATAAAGCATATACACATATATGTATATGAATCATTATTACTGTGGGCTGGATGTATACTGCAATCTCATGAGACATGGTTTGTGGGCTGGATGGTTGAAATCCCACTGAAGGACCTAAATGAAATGAATGAGTTGGTCTTAGCTTATTTCCTAGTGGATTGTGGTCCTCCATATATCATTCAAAGAGTTTGGTGTGATTTGTAGTTTTTGCAGATGCCCAAGCCTTTGGCAGGAGGAAGACCGAAATGTATTGCTATTTAAAGAATTTCAACACTTCAGGTCAAATCCAAAGTGCTGGGAGAAGTATGGGAAACTTTCAAGTATAACTTGTACTGCTACTAGGCTGTCAATGAATAAATTAGCATATAAAACATTGTAAAAATTCCTAGTTCCTGTTCATTTATAAGATATAATAGTACTCGGCTATACATTGAAAGTTCTGCATAGACATTAAAGACATAGATGTTAAAGTTTAAGGCTAAATTCTTTCCTTAGCATGGACAACAGAGTGTAGAATTTAGTTTGGAAGTTATCAAACTGAAAAATGAAATAAACTTTTGCTTATGTATGACCACAGAATATGTTTGCACAAGTTGTTACATTTGGTATATATAGCATGCATTCATATCAAAACCAACACAGCATGATTTTAGTTTTTGAAGTATTCAAAAATATTTTTTACATGTGTGCTAATATGTGTAATCCATTTCAGTTTTTGAAACACTGTTGAATCTGAAATAATGTTTGGCTATAAATATTTACTGTTCCTCTCCCTGAAGTTTCTTAATCAGCAGCACTTTGACAGAGCTAGGTTCATGTCAGTGCCAAAACAAATTTGTGGCCTCCGAGTGAATTATCAGTGTTGCTGATGCTGTTCCTGCACTGTATCAAAGAACTGGTGGATTTGCACAAGAGAAGTGCCGTTAAAAAATGAGGGAAAATGTGACATGCAAAGAAGATACTTTATCATGTATGAATAAGTACAAACAGAAAAAAATAGAAACAGATATTAGTGTAAGAGCTGTTCTGGTTTTATTGATTAGTAGTGCATTTGTGATCACTGGATAGGAGTTTTTCCAGTGTTAAATGATCTCCAAAGTAAGCTGCCTGCAAAATGAGAAACACCTTATCCTGTTTGATCATATCAATCTCTTCTGAAGGTGGTTTATGTTTCCAAACAAGAAAGCTATTTTCCTCTTTAGCTTTCATTGCTGCTAGGGCACATATTTAGGTAGTTGCTCACCAGGAGCCCCAGGTTATCTTCTGCAAAGTTGCTACCCAGCCTGTCAGCCTCCAGCTTGCTTCATTGCTGAGGTTAGTCTGTGCCAGGTGCACGTGTTCATGCTGTATTTTGTGAGGTTCTGTCAGGTCATTCCTCTAATGGGTCTACATTACGCTAAATCATAGCCCTCAAGTGTATTGGTGGACAAACCCATTAGTTTGGTGTTGTCCATGAGCTTGACGAGAGTGCTTTCCATCTCTGCCTCTGTTTTACCAGTGAAGATATCAAACAGGATAGGTCTCAAGATGACATCTGAGGAAGTACATGTGTACCCAGGTTCCAGTTAGAGTATAAACCATTCATTGCTACCTTTTGAACCTGATACTCCAGGCAGTTGTTATGTCTATTAGTCTGCATATCGAGACTATAATCTGCCAATTTGGTTAAAAGGATTCTCTGGGAGACTGTGCTGAAAGCCTTGCTAAAGTTCAGCTACACAGCATCCACTGTTCTCCTTTGATCTGTGTATCTAGTCATTTCATCATGGAAAGCAATCAGGTTTGAAAACATGATCCAGAACAATGTCAAACCAGATGATATCTAACTGGAGTACTGTTTTTGCTGCACATGCCAAATACAGTGCAATCAATGTACTTTTTAAAAAATTGATTCTAAACAATTACAACATTTTTCAAACAGATACAGCTTAACCTAAGAAGATATAAAGTATTTTCACTTGACATTTTTTGACTCAGGTTTTTTCCTCCTTAACTCCTAGTGGCATGATTTTGGCAAGTTAGAGATAGTTGCAACTTGATCTTGGCAGGTTAAACATTTTCTGGCTTTAGTCCAGCAGGTTAAAAGTGGTTCTGAGTTTGTCTTGGCAGTCAGCACTTGGCACTGGCTTATTTTCAGCTGGAAAGAGAATGTTATGATTGAACAGATTAGACAATGAAAGGGGCAGCTTATAAATGGCATAAGTCAAGATAATCATTCCTAACTGCATTATTTTCTAATACAAATCAAAATGTGTGATGGACATAACAAGGAGTTGATATAAAAAAACAAGCACTATGACAAAAATTTCTTTTACTTTTTCATCACATGTGCTTAAGACTCTGTTTTTCTGTACACAGGCATATACTGTTAGGCATAGTTCTATCTCAGATTTAATAACTTCATAAAAGGGTTACTCATCAGAGTGTTTTCATGCTTGAAAATGTTATTTGTACATCTTAAACACATTAAGATGAACATCTACTCCCCTTTTCAAAAGTGTTTGGTTAAAATGCCCTGGAATAAGTAGACATTTTCATGACAATAGCAGATAAACACCTCCTGGGATTCTGAACACCCACCTAACTATTTCAACTGTGCATTTCGTTTTTAGTCCAGATTCAGTAAAGTTCAAGGATATCCAAGTATGAAATAGCTTGTGGAGAAATTCACGTTGGTTTCTTAATTTAATTTACTTGCAAAAAAAGAGTTGAAAAAATGTAATATTATCTTTGGCAATTTTGGTTCAGATAGAGACTTTCAGAACAGAATTTGGGTGGTGGTGTTTCGTAACATTGACTAAAGTATAGTATAACATGCACTGTAACTTACTATGTGGCAAATTATGCTTTTAATATTAATACATGCAAAGTGTTTAAATAAAGGTGATCTTCTTCAGTAGATTAGCTTTGTAAACATAAATTCATTATCAGGACAGTTATTTATAAAGGAGAATGCATTTCTTTTTAAAGCATTGCAAAGCTAGTACATGTTTGGACCAGTGTCTGGCTTGCAGATCATCAATAAATCGAATAAATGAACTTGGAGGGTACAGTTGGGAGTTCTACCCTTCCTTCCCCTTGGACAACCTCAATGACTGCAGGATACTAAGTAAATGTAACAAATGCAAATTTGGACCAGAAATCTTCATTGCTGGTTGTATTACACATGACAAAATGGGCAGGCTAGTTTCAGATCCCAGGTTACTTTCAGAGAGTCAATACTTATGAGAAAAAGTAATTCACTGGACCAAATCCTTCCCCTTTTTTTTCCTCTATCCTTCCTTGCACAAAATTTCATCAAAGCCAGGAGATAATTTCCCTCTACTTGGGAGAAAGCGCTATAAGGCTTGGCATATTTGTAATCCTTAATGAACACAGCTGTTGCAAAATATTTTATTTGTTTATAAATATTTGTGCTCCCCTTGTACAATGACTCAAGCTATCGCATTCTCGAAATAATAGTTATTTTCTGTCATGTCATATAGCTTAATTTGTGCAGTGAAAGTCTGATATGTGGGATATGTTCCTTTGTCCAAACTGTTTCTAACGATGTGGGAGCAGAAATAGGCTCCTTTCAAGGCTAGAACACATCCCCTCCTACCTTGCACAGAAGAGGACAAGAAGTTTGAGAGCTTGACTTATGTTAGCTAGTTGTCTCCAAAGCACAAATTAGCACAGCTTACCTGCTGAGTTAAGAAAGCAAACTTCAGTGAGCACAGATTAGTAGCACAACACTTTGTTCTCAGAGTATTAGGGAAAGGCAGGAATAGAGTTATAATTTCCGTGTTAGACTGTCACAGAGGAGCACATTCTGCTGTGCTGCTTGCACTGGACACGTCATGCAGGAAGAATCTAAATATATGTGATTATCAGATCAGCAGTTTTTCAAATTCATGAACCATAAATAGAAATCTTTCATAATTTCTAGCAAGCATGGTTTGAGTTTGCTTTCATCGTTTATAATTCCGAAAGATGAAATGTTTAAGAGTCAGTGATAGTTATAAATGTCCATGAAAATTCAAGTGTAATAATAATGAGATGTTTGTTACATAAATTAAATAGCAATTAATATTTTCTCTTTCTGTTTGGAAGATAGGATATTAAAATAGTGTTGTTGGATTTCCTACTGTGAACATAATTTCCTGGGGTTTTTTTAACAACACATTATCATACTGTCAATAAAAGGCTAAAACTAAGACGCAAAAGAGCCTTGCCTGATATAAGTGTAACACAGAAGGTTATAAAGTTGTCTTTTATGATGGCTGTACAATATCATTTTATTTTAAGATCTAATAGCAAGTTGATTCAAAGGGTAAGACTTGCACTTATGAAGTCATTAAAGCAAGTAGAAAATTGCCTACTACCATAGTCACCCAGCCTTTTTAAATCAAAGAGTTTTATTGTTGTTGATGATGTTTGCATTTGCAGGAGGTAATTAGAGAATGAGTTAGACATCGTACTCAGAGCCCTCAAGCTTGTTAGAAAGAACCATAGACTTCACTTGCCAAAAAAAACCAAAAACGCAGGCAATTTAGGAGGGAAATTGCAGGCAATAGAGGGGAACAGGGTTATAACATTTTAGGTCAGTTTGAATAGCACTGTGTCAATCCAAAATACGGAGAAGCTCATAAAATCTTCATGGAAGCAGAGTTTTTTTCACAGCACTTACCCAAAAGAGCAAAATTTAGAGGGTTTGGAATTGGCAGCCGTAGTAGACAGTTGAAGGAGGGGATAGGTGATGGCTCCTTGTTCTCCTCTGCGTTGCGCTGGCTAGCTGGGTAGGGGAAGATGTAATTCTGCCCCCTTCATCACAGCTGTGGTCACTTGTCCGCTGTAGCACGGGGAACTCTGATGAGGCACTCTTTTCCCTGGAAGTCAATACCTCTGCACCGGCACAATGAGATCCAGTCCCTAAGGCATGATCCAGGCTCCTGTTATTATCTCTTCTTTGAAGGGGCTAGTTGACCCAATTGGTTAACACATTAGCTTTTCAATTTTATAGCCTTAAGTCACAGAAGACCTATCCCTCGGTTTTGGATATTTCTCCACATCAGGAAGCAAAATTGGCAGTCTGTGCCCACCAGCCACAAAAACAGAGTTATGCCAAACAACTGTGTCCTGAACTTTATGGCTAATTAGCTGTTGAAGCTATGCCCAAGAAATAGGTTCTGTTGCCCGTGGGAAGAAGTGTGTAGCCATTATTAATGTCGCAGCTCATCTCTCTGAATAGGTCTTATGAGCAGTGCTGCTTAAGGAGTCTAAATGTACAACAGGGAATTAAAAATTATAGTACCCCTTTCACTGACTGAAATATTGTAAACTTGTTTCACTGGGGCCAGGATTGGTGTCAATGTACTTTGTGTGAAAAGTGCAATAGAAGCATTAGTATTTGACAGCCCCGGTTGAAATAAGTGAAATTAATGGAGCTCTTTTCATATACGACAAGGCCATGGCACCCCTTTCATGCTGCTTACAGACAGAGAAAAGTCAATACTTTTTTATTACTTGATGCTGACCTACATTCTGCACTACAAGTGCCAGGCCCACTAATTGGTTTCAGTTGTGAGAAAAGTTTGCCCCAAAGAAACACTGGAGCAGATAAATCAATCTTTTTTAGGGTAGCTTAGTGGGTTTTGAGCACTTGAAATGACATTTGTGTTGTATTGACAGAATGGGTTGTTACACTCATTTTGTCATGTCAGAAGGCCCTGTACTAGTTGGAAGTATTGTTAACCAGTATTGATAAATTTGCTAAGAATAAAAGTTAGCTGGATCAACATTTTACTTGTGTAACAGCTTGCCATTTCTGGTTTGCTTCCTTGTTAGAGACCTGCGTGGCCATTAATAGGTCAGGAGGCTTACTATGACAGCTCAATTTAAAGCTCTAATTTTACTATTACAAGCATTAGGATCATAAGGAATACATAAATATGACCACTTAGTATTAAACAGAGGGGGTTATGGACTATGGCTGTACAGTGGCACCTGGCAGGGCTGCCTAGTTTTCAAATGAGGTGTTTCTCAGCTTTGTGCAGAAAGAGCTTACCCTGTAAAAAGGATGTAACTCCTGGATGGATATTTATGCAGAATTTCCCATTGCACCCTCTAAAGTCTTGATGTGTAGCTGTGGGTGTTGATTTCAAGCTGAAGAAAACCGAGTTTTGTTCTCTGCTTTTGCTATTCAGTTGCATGAAGACAGAATTAGTATTCCAGCAGTGGTGCACACTTTTCAGTTATTCCTTCTGCCATTGATTCTTAATAGACGATACCTACAGTTGCAAGTCTCTGTAGGAACAACAGATATAATGCTAGCACTATAAAAATTTTTTCTGTGATCCAAACCTTTCATGGATTGATTTACCTTTTGCATAGCACGTGGTGTCATGGTTGACATCATAGATTTGTACAGTGCCCTCAGTATTCTTGTAATTGGCTCAGAAGAAGATTCGATGCTCTGAATTACTGGTGGAATACCTTTCATTAAAGAGGTTATACAATTTATCTTTGAAATATCTTCACATGCTGCCTTTTCTAACCCATGAGGAAAATCTGCAGTGGTACAACCTAATGTAAATTTAATCTCCATTTATGCAACACATCGAAATTTTGCCATTACAGAGGAAGACTATGCAAAACTGTCAATCAGGTATCTTAAGTTTATTGCAAGCTTTTTGTTCCAAGTTTATCATGTGCTTAACAGCTTCATGATTATTATGGACTTTATAGATTTGCCATAGGAAACTACCCAAGAGGAGTAATTCTCAGCAGGACCTGAGAATAAGTGGTCATAATGGCACTTTCAGGCCTTAAAATCTGTGACTAGATAGGCTACTGCCGTTTGCCTATTCTACCCTCAATCTAAAGCAGCTAACTTTCTACTTCAGTAAATTTCCAAGAAGACACTTAATTGTAATTCCTATCTCATTCGGCAGTGCATTATTATGTTTACGTTACGTTACGTTACATTACGTCATATTATAATTTTTATTGTGAAGTACTCTCAAAATTGCTTGGAAAGAAAAACTGTTAGTGCAAATCTGTCACTAGAAAATAAGGGAATGAATTTTCAAAGACATTTGAGATGATACATAGGTGTACAAGGTCTTAGTGTTTTGCCAGCATTATTTGTACATGGTGTGTATTTATGTATGTCTGCATACTCAGATGTAAAATTTCTATAGAATTTGCTTTAATCATAACATCCCATACATGATTCTATAGACTATGTGAGCATTTGGCAAATCTAAGCTATGATATCAGTGTGCTGATTGAGATAGATCTTTGGTGGCTTTTTGTCACCCGTTTTTTAGAACTGGTGAGTACACATGACAGTCAAGTGGTCAAATGTATTGAAAGGGCCTGCAGGTCTTGTTAAACTCTGTCAGTTGAACCTGAGTCACTTACAATTTTGCTAGAGAAAAAGGAGTCAAAGCATGACAAGTTTAAAAAGGAAGTGTTGTATTAACTTTTTCTGGGAATTTAAAAATAGGTCTCGATCCTCAGAATTACAGGTCTCTGATGCTGAGAGTTATGTGTCAAGATTTAAGAACGCATTGTGGAGAAATTCCATAAAGCTCAACTCCATGCTCCTGTGATTCCAAGACTGAGAAACTGTTGGTCAGTCTTACCAACATGTGGGAATTCATGTTTGTAAGCTAATTCGTTCCAGCTACCAACAATGAGAGACTGACAGCGACAATCATTTTGAAGCCTGGCATGTTTTTTCTCCACTCATAGCTTTTGTTCTTGCAGCTTCAAAAAGATAACCTACATGCCTTTGTAACTTCTATGGTGTGTAGCAATCAGCTTAAACTCAAGATGGTCCTGGCTGTCTACCAGAATTAGCCAGCAATGGATTGCAATGTGTCGCTCCATGATTTGAACCTATATTTCACCATCAAATTGGATAGACATGAGAACTTGGCTTCCGATTATCTTCCCTTTATGCTACTAAAATGATGCCATGGGACAGACTCTCTTCAGTGCTGTGAGGTAGATCTTGCAAGGCCAAGTCATATTTTCAGGCCCTACTTTCTCACACCACTGAAGCCTGATTAAAATCTATGTTTTCAAATACAGAAATGGCTGGTATTCTTTTCCTAAAATGATATTTGTATTTTTTATGTGTACAGTGCAACGTTTATCTGATATACATTCTAAACTTCTTTAATTGCTCTATCTGCAAAGCGAGCAACACTTATTTATCCATCAGACTTTCCTAAATGTGGTCAAACATAGCTGCTGTCATCATAATCGGAGCCAGTTGTTTAAATGCTCAGTTGTGAGTGTCTAGTGAAATAACTTTAAATAACAAGACAAACACTACAGCTGCCAACCCAAAGTAATCTTACACTGAGGGGGCGTGTGGCACAGAAAATTTCCTCTTTGTCATTTTGATTTGAG
Organism: Apaloderma vittatum; assembly: GCF_000703405.1. NCBI lineage: Eukaryota > Metazoa > Chordata > Aves > Trogoniformes > Trogonidae > Apaloderma > Apaloderma vittatum. The sequence continues at coordinate 8,559 of NW_009700690.1, read as the reverse complement.
TTTGAAGCTGGACCTGGGCTTAGTTCCAGCTCAAAAAACTGTTCACTTCAAAGGCTCCTAAATCGTCCCAAGGAGCTAATTTTGGCAGCCAATTGTTTTTGTTTGGCCAGGCAGCCTAATAGCCAAAGCCGTCTGCTCCAGAAAATGAAGACTTCTTCAATGCTCAGACTTACCGTTCCTGATTTTGTCCTGATGTGGGGGTGTACACCTTTTATTGATCTCCCTGTCTCACCCCGAGTTCACTGCTTTTTGTGTTAAGCTGTACCTAATTCTGCTGCATGCAAATCAAAAATATATTTCCTATTTTCAAAATAAAGGATACTGCATTCTGCTCTGAATTACTGCTCAGTTCTAAATTACAGCAGTACTGTTTGCTTTCTCGGCAACTAAAGCTGGTTTTGTCCCATTCCCACGATCAATATTTAGCCTGGTGAATTTACTGAATTAAATATAATTACCCTCACTTTAGAAGGAAACTATTTGCAATTCTGCTGGAATTACAATAATATTTATTATAATAATTATATGGCCAATGTTTTCTACAGTAAGAAGGTGCTTGTGGTGTCAAACACACAATGAAAATAAAAATAATGTGCCACTCTTAAAGTATCATATAAAAATATGCAAATAGGCTGTTTCTGTTGGGTAAAGAAATTGGGCGATACAAGGCATAGAGCAATATTAAAAATTAAATCTCGTGGACAGTTAAGAATGGGGCAGCACTCACACACCTCACAGGGAGTTTTTCAATCTGAATGTATATGTCTACCTCACTGTTTTAAGATTTATGCAGCAGAACATTGGAGGAATCCTACCAAATATCTTCAAGTATGAGATGTAAGAAATGATGTGATCACCGTCTGTCAATGTGCGGTGAAGATGAAGCCTAGGTGGGCTGTGTCCGTGTTTACATGAAGCTTACCAGAACTTGTAGTAACTCTGTTGGTGAATATTCATCTGAGCTATGGTCTGTGGAATAGCTAAATCTAAGTTATTAAATAAAGTAAATGCTAATTCTGCTTCATGTCAGTTTTTCAGGAAATAAAAAAAGATAATTATGTTTTTAAGAGAAAACCAAACCCTTGTGAAATGTGTTGAAAGGTAAAATTCTAGCTTTCATTCACTCGTGGCCTCAGACATTTCGTGAAGACATCACATTTCCTTTTTTCACAGAGCATCGCGTTGAAGAGAGAAGACAGTAGAAAGTGTTCAGAACAACTTCATTCTTAAAAGTAAATCATCAGATCCTGGAAAGCTGTGGCATGTTACTTTCAGAAAGGGAAAGCAATGCAAACCAAATATTTTGTAATGCTGAAACTATTCTTAATATGTCATAGAATCATAGAATGGCCTAGGCTGGTTGCTCAAAGAAAATAATTTTATTAAAAATGCTTTAAAACCTTGATCTTAAACACCATGAACTTGCTGATCATTTGCTATGAGAATTTATTAGTAAGTAGCTAGATCAAAATGCTATTTAGAGTACTTACTTTATTTTACTTTCTTGTTTGTTTTCTGTATTTACATTGTACTCCTAAGGTACAGGTTCACTTGCAGTTAGCTTATTCAATTTAGTTTTGTAAGCATTTGTGTTTTAAAAATATTGAATGTAATAACCAATAAATTTTCCTGGAAGAAATATGCTCAGGAACCCCTCTGCTTGTATTTTTTCTGTCACTTTGTTGTCACTAATGCTTATTTTATTTATTTTTTTACCACTTCTTATGGAGGCAGTTTAATATCCACGTTTAAATGTTAAGCAAAGTAGAAAAGTTAAAGTACTGCAAGGATATCTTCCTGTCTTTAACCTACCTCATTGTCAGGGAGGAGATACACAAATGTATATGACATGATTTGCAAAAGACCATAAAATCTTTTTTTTTGGAACAGGCAATTTTTGCAGTGCTTATTGTTACTTACAGTTGGAAATAGAGATTTGCTTGCAACTAAATTGATCAATTCTTGTGCTCTTCAAAGTAATGTACATATAATATAAAAATGTATGTTTCATTAACAGTATTCTGCGTAATTTGCATTCTCACTCCTGTATTGAAATGTAACTAGAAAAAAACAGAGAGCTCTAAAATACCTTTAACAAAATAAAACCCAAACCTAACACTTTTTTTTTGTCTCTCTTATTTCTTTAGGACTTTCAAACAGTGTTACCATCGATTGTTCTCTTTGAAAAATTTGGAAAAACTTATTCCAGAGCTGGGCAAATAGTGTAATTTTCCTGTATACTGCACACTGTGAGACACCTGAGAAGTAACCAATAAATTTATTTCAGCAAATGCACAGTGTTTCTGTGACTGAGAGTCCCATAAAATACTCTTTCGGTAAAGTTATGCATGCTATGTCTGAAGCAGTGTTACTTGATTTTGCTTGATCTTTCAGCAATACAGCTTCCAAGATTTATAAAGAAATTTTCTTGGTGTGATTTTGCCAAAATCAAATGAAAATGTATTATCTTAGGAAAATAATTTCTGAAAATGCTATAAATTATTTTATGTAAATCCTTTATGATACGAAACCAAAGTAATCAAGTAAAAGACCTGGAATCACGTTGTATTTCTTACAGAGTTGTGGGTTTAACACTGAAGAAAGAAACAAAGTTTCAAAGTTACATCAAAGTTACATCTGTTGGTTTTTTCTCACAAATGTAAATGTGCCTGTTTCATCACTGTTGTCTGTAATCTTCAGTGTTAGTGTACATCCTTTTTGCATACTAATCCATTTCCACAGAAGGACAGGATGGGCTATTTACATGGAAGATAATATTTTAAATAATTTCAGCTCTTCTGTGGGTGACAGACCATCAGGGTTGAAAAAATAAAGACCCAACATACGCAATTTATTCTTAGATCCGTTTTTATATATCTACGTAATTTTCTTTTTCAATAGCTATGTATTTACTCCTTGTCCCCTGCTGAGCAGACTAGTATGTGGGTACATAATCATGGGATGCTTGGCGAAGAGGAACACATTTGATCACACAAACCTGATATCTGTGTGCTGTGTTCACTAGCAGCCAATCCTGAAAATTACTGAGAATCTTCAGAGCCCATTGCGTTTAAAACACTCAAAGAATTCAGCATCATGGGAAGACTCCAGCATTTCTTAAGAGCAAGTCATAAGCTAATTCTTAAAATGATGTGAGTGGATTTCCACAGGAGTTTTTTGCTGAATTCTGTAAGATACGCTGTTTGCTTTTCACATCATTTGTCTGTGTCTGAATCAAATGTACCTCTTTATCTTGGTAGGCTTTTTACTACTGAGTTTTGTTACATGATCCTTTTGTCCCCTACAAATGTGCAGAAAACTTCCACGAGATGTCTGTTTGTAATAATATTTTCTGAACTAGGAGTCACAAATTTAAATTCTGTAGATTTTCAGCTGTCAGCGTATGTGAAAGAGTTTTAGAGCTGTCATACACAAGAGTAAAAGCTCTTTCAATTCCATTACAGTAGGTTACAAGTGCAGGCACTGGCACTTTTTGAAGTTTGTCATTTTCAAGCTTTGAAAAGTTTATTCTTCTGCATGGCAATGAGGAACTAAATCTGGGAAGTCAGAAGCAGCCACCTCAGTGGCTGAGTCTCCTGGATAAGATTTAATCTGATCAAATGTACTGGAGTGCTTTAGTTGTTCATGGAAAGAATTGAACACGAGACACTTGTGCAAAACTGTTGATGAATAAAGATGTCGCAGTAATTTTTACAGGTGAGAGCTATCTATTTGATTGCTTCAGCTTTAAGGTAGTTCATCACAGTAATTCACCCTGTGTTGCCTTTTTAACTTCCTACCACAGTTTCCCATCAGTGCGATTAGAAATGGCAATGCCTTTATCAGATTAATCTTTCTTTCTGTTTCTTCCTTTCAGTATCTCTGACCCCAGGACAAAACAAAGCCCCCCGTGCAGCCTGTGCTGCATTGGCGGTAGTACTCATAGCTTAGGATCTGGAGCACAGATGGAGGTTAAACCCAACACTTCCAATTTTAATTGTTTGGTACACATACAATTTTCATATTCTTAAGAAAAAAACCTCAAACCACTTCTTTTCCATTTCTAAGCAGCTAGCTACTTGCCAGAAACCTTGTTACACAAAACCAGGTCTGTTAATTTTAGTAGATAAATAAGCATCTGCAAAATTAATTAAGTAGCAACCCATTACTTGCCAAGTTTGGATTTTCAGGTTCTTTTTCTAATTATGTTTCATAGGGAACCCAATATTTTTCTTTAACTAGAGTTAACACAGAATTTATGTTATTTGTGGGCATGTAACATCCAAACTATTTTGTGTGGCCACACTATAATCTCAGAATCCTTTCATTTTTCCTTAAGTACATTTGGCACTTACTCAGTGCATTTATACAAATATTTTGATAATAATTCTAGTGGGACCTTTACCAGTTCTTCCATTATGTAGAGACTTTCAGTTATTTTCATTACTCCCTTAAACTGCATGTAAACACATGCAGGAGTTAACAGAGGATTAACTTGAATATATTTTTAAATATAAAAACATAAAAATCTCTGAAACTCTGGATAATTCTTAACTGCATTTTTTAGTTTTAACTCCCATCCAGATGCTGCACAGTCCAGGAACTTTTGTGAGCATAGGCTAAAGAACCTGCTGCTGTGTTTTTTCTACACATGGATGAGGCTGACAGAGGAAAATCACAATACTGGAAGGAAGATCGAGTAATAATTTGAGTCAATCTTGTGACACCTTTAGCATACTGGAGTCCCCTGATTATGAAGGAAGCTCAGAACACATCATCTAGTGCAAAGAACACCAGTAGGTTTTTCCTATGTAGAGGAATTGGACACCATGAACAAGTAAAAAATAATTTGGAAGTGAATGCTAGCAACTCTGCAGTATAAAGGAAAAGAGATAAAAGATAAATTTTAGCTCTGGGGTAGACCTAATTTCTGTGACACTGGGATGGACTACCACATCCATTTGGTAAACCTCAGTGACAAGCAAGTGAATGTGTCAGGAAAAAGAAAATTTTGGTTTCCTCTCCTGTGCTCCTTTTGCTGTTTTGTATTTTTTTCATATAGAAAACTTAAAGCTTTTATCTAAAATTAATTAAAACCAAAATTTTGTTATTTTTATTCACTGTAATAATACAGTGAACAAGATAGTAAGAATTTTGATGATGTCATTATGTAGCCAGTCTATCAATATAAACACTAAGTCATTGTGTGATTTTACTTTACTCCAATTTTTCTTACTGATACAGTATAATATATCAATTTCAATTACCAAATTACCAATTTTATAATGTATTTGAGTAATGTTTTCTCAGTCTTTTATTTACTGTAGATTTTTCTTATTAATAAAATTATTGTTTTATAACATTCCAATACTGAATGGTGTGTGCTTTAGATAAGATTTTTCTGTTTTATAGGGGATGTTACAATCTATTTGCACAGTACAAAACCTTAGCAACTATATATCAGTCTTCAGGAAAAGAAGTGTAATTAATCACGACAGTAAACATATTTCAGTCAATTGTAGTTGAACAAATGTGAATAGTAAAACTTATGTAGCCAAACTACACCAGAGTGACTCAGTTGCTGGTTTTATGCAATAACAAAATAATGGCCTTCAGCATGCAGGGAGAGATGCGTTATCCTTGCTTTTCAGATGCAGAAACACAAATATATTTTTGATTTGGGCTGATTTAGTCCAGGTGCACAGACGTAAAAAATTACTGTTGAGCTTTTTGTACTGCATGCCTGAAGAGGCTCATCCAATACCCTTAAGAAAGCAGCACCTACTGAGAGGAACTTGGCATAGCAGCTCACTAACAGAGTGTCTCTGGCATGTCACTTAGATATCTTTGTCTAATGTAGGAAAAGCCAAATAAGAACGTTGTTGTTCATTTCTAGATCTGATAACTGGCCTACATGCCAGGTGCTAAGGATTCAAAGCCTCTGTGCTTCTGAGCAACGTTCTTTGGGTTCAGCCACCACTGGGGATCACACCACTGTGGATCAAGTAATTAAAATGGAACAGTGATGTGCTAAATGTTGGTCACAACATACATCATGAGTGTCATGGATATTAGAAAATGTCTGGTATCATCTTTTCTTACCAAATATACCTGCTGTTACTCAGTGGATTAAGGATCTTTCAGTTTTGCTGCCCAATAATTTTGTTTGACTCCTGTATAGCTGATGCTGCAAACACAGAAAAATCTCTTAATTTAGGTAATTTAAGAACTGTCTTCTGGGCTGATCCAAGATGTTCTCCACACTTTTAAAAGAAAACATTTAGCTTCTAATGCCCTCTAGAGGCAGAATTGCTATAATAGTGGTGACCACAGATTTACTCTACACTTTTCTGGTCCAACTGTGATGCTGTAGCTTTCAAATAACAACTTTTTTTTTTGTTATTTTGTTTTGTTTGTTTGTTTGTTTGTTTGTTTGTTTGCTTCTTCGTTTTTTTAAGTAAGTCACATTTCACAGTCCTGTAGGAGCAGATGTCTAGAACCATTAGGGGCTCTGCAACTCCTTCTGGACACATACTGGTTGTCTCCAGCTGAGATGTGGCCAACTTTACACTGCAAAGCAGGATGCTGATGCTTGTAAACTATAAGCGAGTCTGACATACCAATTCTTGATATTGAAGAAGACTCTGAAAGCATCAAAATTAAAAAATATTTCATGCAGTTTGCTGTTATTCCAAAGGATGTGTCTGCAATATGCCTGTTCTGCAATAAATCTTTTTCCTCAATTTAATTAATTTAGGAGCTCTGCATATTCAAGTTTATAAGAAACATGAGGAGCTCTGTCTTTTATCAGCAGCCATGGGATCCTATACTCAGAATAGCAGGCACTGAAAAGCAGAAAATATGTGTAATTCCTTAATTTTAAAATCTGGATTACTGTATATTAAACCAGAAAAACTACAACCACAAAAATCCACGTAATCAGAAACAGAACTTAAGTCTTGAAGGTTTTTTTTATCTTAACTCCATTTGTAAAACATGTATTTGTTTCTGGTAGGCCTGGAAAAATCTCAGCAAAGAAGCTCAGACAATGCAATGCTGGTTTGGGTTCGTATTCTTCCATCTTTTAATAGTTCAGCTCATTAATGAGAAAATCATCTGGCTGCTGGCACAATCAGATACAGTCACTTATCAGTACATTGAGTTCAGTTTATAGTACTCCGATTCATATTCATGACCAGAGGATGCAGCGGGGCAATTCATTAGCACACTGCTGCAGTAAGCAATCACTGCCAAAATGTTACATACTGAGAGTTTGCGTAAAACTGCTTCCTTTAAGAATCTTTTGGTTAAGAAATTCCTAAGTGCAGAAATGCGTTGAGATAAATCACTCAGGTGCTTGAAGAAAAACATGGAGACTCCACGTATAACACATTTAGTTAAAAAAATCCATTCACTGGTGCGATCGCATCCTGAAATGCAAGCTTAGATTAACAGCTAATGACATGCATAAACTAGATTAGAATTATCCCAAACTGAACCCGCTTTCTTACTTTTGATTACTTTATACTGTATAATGAAAGTTAATATTGTTTTTGTTTTGGGTCAAGTTATTCAACAAGGTCAAACACCCAGCCTTCTGTGTTCTGTGTCTGCTCACGGTGCAAACAAGCAGCACTTGCAGTTGCAGCCTGTACATTCTCACCTCATGATGACTCTGTTTTTAAAAAGAAACAGCGCTTACAGATTAGAAATACGTGTTTCCTGTGTACTATTGTGAGAAGAAGGTGAGGTCGAGTTTAGTTAACTTCTCACTTTTTAAGTTTGTTGCATGGTATTGTCGTGATTCCTTGTCCACATGCTTCATTTAATTCCACAGTATAATTTTCTGCTGACAACTGTTCTTCCAGTCTATTATATCTTCTTCAGATTTATAAGTCTGAACTACTTGGTGGTAAGAGATGTGAAGAAAGGAAGACAGAAAGGAAGAAAGAAAGGAAGAAAGAAAGGAAGACAGAAAGAAAGGAAGAAAGGAAGAAAGGAAGAAAGAAAGAGAAATAAAGAAAGAAAAAGAAAGAAAGAAAGAAAGAAAGAAAGAAAGAAAAAGAAAGGAAGAAAGGAAGAAAGAGAGGAAGAAAGGAAGAAAGAAAGGAAGAAAGGAAGGAAGAAAGGAAGAAAGGAAGAAAAAAGAGAGAGAAAGAAAGAAAGAAAAGTAAAACTATAAACCTGTGATTACTCATACATAAGCAAAATATGTGCTAAACTTTCTTTCAATGGTCCCTTAATGTAACTCCTCTCCTTTGAGTAGAATTATTCTTGTTTTTTCTCGTTGATATTCTGATCAAAATCTGGACCAGTGAATTGCTGCTAAGCGCTCATGCATAGCATGTAAAAAAAATATGAAACAGACTGCCCATACTTTATGTTTTTGCAGTAATAATAATCTTGCACAAGCCTAGTAGATTTGAATGAGAATATGTAGTCAGGTATGTTTCAGGCATTGACTGAACAGCCTCTGACATCGGTCTTTTGTTACTTCAGACGATATTTGCAGGCTTCATCTTACTTACTTTGCACCTGGGAAAGAACAACCCCATGTGT